>NC_064812.1:5121390-5238234 GCF_023721935.1 Panthera uncia | reverse complement strand
TCTTTCTTTCTTTCTTTCTTTCTTTCTTTCTTTCTTTCTTTCTTTCTTTTGTGTGTGTGTGTGTGTGTGTGTGTGTGTGTGTGTGTGTATCTATTTCCCATTCAATATTTGGGAAATACTTACCCAAATACATTCATCAAATTCATCTCAAATTCAAATTTTATGAGATGCCCTGTATTTTACCTGACAGTCCTAACTGGGATGGATATTAGAAACCTCAGTCTCGATAGTCTCAAAAATTCTTTCTTATCACTCAAAATAGTCTTTCTACTCCTTTAGACTGATTCATTATTTTACCATCTGCTCCATTTCCCAGTCTGGAAACTGAGGTCATCTGCCTCGTTTGGTCCCCACTCCCAGGTCAGGGAATCCTTCCTTACCAGCTATTTACCCAACCCAGGGCCTAGAATTTTGCATGGAGAGGGTAAACTCAGCACAACCCAGGATTCCTCACTAGGGTTTTGGTCCCACCCTCAATAAGCCCACCCACCCCCAGAGCTAGACTAGATCACCCGTTAGCTGGTCTGGTGAGTGGCAAGTCTCAAATCCCATTTTCCATGCCTCCTTTTCCTAGATTCACCCTACCTTCTGTGTAAGGAATAAGACCAATATTGCTTCTTTCCAATCCGCGGAGTCAAAGTCCACCGGCGGTACCTACACTCTGAGAAAATGCAAGGTGACCACTGAGCACCTGTGTGGTCAGTCAGTTAATCCTCCAACTTCGGCTCAGGTCATCATCTCACTGCTCATGGGTTTGAGCCCTGCATCGGGCTCTGTGCTGACAGCTCAGAGCCTGGAGCCTGCTTCAGATTCTCTGTCTCCCTCTCTCTGCCCCTCCCCCACTCTTACTCTGTGTGTCTCTCTCCCTCAAAAATAAACATTAAAAAAAAAAAAAGAAATTTCTCAACTCTGGTTGCTAAACGTTAAGAGAGCCATTGGCAATCGGGGCCACTCCAGAGGAGATCCACCAGTATGCTGAACAATCTAGAAAGAGCGCCACCTGATGGATCTGGGGATATTCAACTTGGAAAAGAGAAGGCACAGGGGAGACACAGGAGATGTACTCAGATACCTGCAGGACTGCTGTGCGTGTATATATGTATTTTTTTTCTCTTTTTAAAAAAATGAATCTTCACAATGATTTAAAAGGGTCGGTACATTATCACCACCATTTGAAGATGAGGAAGCTGAGCTGGAGGGAAGTTAGTTGGCTTGCGTGATCGTATACGTAGCAAGAGAAGGATGGGACTGGATGCAGCCAGAGTCCATGTTCTTAGCTGCCATCTACACCTGCTCTCCCTGCCTCAGCACCTACCGGGTGCGGGGCATGTTCTACTGGGGCAATTAAAGACACAAGGCTTAATGAAATTCCTACAGGAGAGACATCGAGATGTCCCAAGGCACGCCGTGCCTTATCCTCTCCCCATGAGTTACAACAGAGCTCAGAGATTTACCTCCATCCAAAGGAGCTCTCTCACAGGACATGGCAGACTCCAGCAATGACCTTGTCTATTCCTTTCATCCAATTTCAGAGAGTAGGAATACAGTTGAAAGCCTCAGGATGTTTTCCTGTTTGTGTGTTTCAGAGTCAGCTCTATCTGCTGTGCGATCAGATCTGGGCTTTGCCACTTACCAGCCTTTTAAAGTAGAGCCAATCACTTCTCTATGATCCTCAAAGTTCCGCAGGAGAAAGATGGGGATTCTGTTATCCATTTATGGAGTTAAGAGGATTACATGTGTTAACATGCATAAAGCCCTGGGAATGGCACCTGACGCATAAAAACACTATACACGTTTTATTTCATTATCTCACCTGAGGCTGACCTGTAAGCTCGCCTTCTCTGTACCTGACTCATCAAATGCCAATTATCTCTTTCCTTCGATCAAAGGTGAGGAGTTTGTCAAGGGAGAGGTCATGTGACTTGCCCAGGTAACAGGAGTAGTTAAGGGCCATGCCAGGAATTCAGGCAGGTTTCTGAGGACAATCTCTGGTATCCTTTCAGCTGTGCTGAGCAGTCTTCTGGACCTCCTGAAAATACTGTCTCAAGGGGATTTAGAAAAACTGCAGTTCATCACAAACAGGATGGCTGGTGTGTGTCTTATTAAATAGCATTTCATGCGTGCTCACTGGCCACCTTGCTTAATGCAGTTTGTTAATTTTCAGTTTGAATCCTTCCCCATGGCCACGTTAGTATATGTCTCAGAGTCGTGCACAGGCAGCTGTGATGCTTGTCTGTGAAAGAAGGGATGGCTGTCGAGTGGGAAGCGATGACAAAACGTATGTCTGCCACGTGTCAGCTGCACGACCCTGAGCAAGTTACACAGTCCCTCTCACCATTCGTTTTCTCACCTAGGAAAGTGAGGTGTCTGCCTGTTACCCTAACCAGAGGCCTCGGGGGCTCCGGTCACCTGTAAAAATTGTTGAAAAAATTGATGGATCTCAGGCAAAGATTTTCACTCATTCAACAAATATGTTTTGGTAGACACTTAACACGATCCTTGCCCTTAAGATGTACAAAAACCAGTTGGGGATCCTGACAGAGACGTTAACAATGAAAAATCAGTGTGAAATGTGCACTGATATAGTAGCTAAGAACCTTGGTCTGTTTTGTCCCTCAAAGGTTCAACCCAACTATCACCATCATCTGCAGTTCACCTTCATGAGCCTTTCAAGAAAAACAAGGCTTTTGTTTTGTTTTTGCTTTTTTCCTAAACCCTGAATACTGGAGGCAATTCTGGTACCCTTCACATTGTGATTTGTTTAAAAATTTTTTAATGTTTTTGTTTATTTTTGAGACAGAGAGAGAGACAGAGCATGAGCAGGGGAGAAGCAGAGAGAGAGGGAGGCACAGAATCTGAAGCAGGCTCCAGGCTCTGAGCTGTCAGCACAGAGCCCGACGTGGGGCTTGAACTCACAGACTGTGAGATCATGACCTGAGCTGAAGTCGGATGCACAACCAACTGAGCCACCCAGGTGCCCCCATTGTGATTTGTTTAAAAGTCTCTCCAACTCACTTTGCTTTTTAATATTTTAATGTTTACTTATTTTTGAGACGTAGAGAGACTGCAAACAGGGGAGGGGCAGAGAGAGAGGGAGAGACAGAGGGCAAGCGGGGGAGGGAGAGAGAAGAGAGGGAGACACAGAAGCCAAAGCAGGCGCCAGGCCCTGAGCTGTCAGCACAGAGCATGATGCAGTGCTCGAACCCACAAACTGTGAGATCATGACCTGAGCCGAAGTCGGACACTTAACTGATTGAGCCACACAGGCACCTCTCACTTTGCTTTTTAATGTAAGCAGGGGAAATAACTGGCCACCTTATCTGACCATCTGTACGTCCCTACTACACCAAGAGAGAGGACCTCTGTTGCTGTTGTTTGTTTTGTCCTTGCTGTTTTGGGTCACAATTACAGAGGGCCAGGAAGGCAGAAGGAAGGCTTACCTCCCCATAGCAGGGACAGTCTGAGCCTGAGCTGGGGTGGGAGGCACAAACCACACTGTGCAGCTAGGTGGTCAAATGGCACACCCTTGGGGTTTGGGGAGTGTGAAAGCAATGCACAATGAAAACAGAGTAAGGAGAGAGGGGGAGACTGCATAGGAGAGAAGCTGCACAGCAGCATGTGCTGTGGTCTCTCCTGCGTGTGGATTATTTGTGGAAATGGCGAGGACACTGGCCACTCCCCCAGGTTTGCACACAAAATGCTAGGCGAATAATCCTGAGTGGGAAGAAACAATACAGACCACGGCAATGAAGCCTTGTTAGTACCCCTGTAGATTACAGAACGTTGGTATTTGAAAGGAAGTGAAACAACTGAGTGAAATAGACCCAATGCTTAAACACATTCTATCTCAAATTCCTTCCCAGTCTCAGGGATGCATGTGTATCCCTGGAAAGTCTACCTTTCCAGACTAGAGGGTCAAAGCAAAGACTCAAGGTAGGGTATTGTATTCCTGGAATGTATCTTAGCATCATTAAGTCCTATCGCTTGACATTTAGAAAAGACAAGAAGGACCCGAAAAATTCAAGCTGCTTCCTGAGAACCAGGGCTGCTAGTTCATTCCAGAATCACGGCAAGACCCGAGTCTCCCCGTCCAGGGCTCCCACTGAGCTGGACGTGATTCACTATGAAAGTGTCTTCTTACTCTTTAGCATGCGTGGTTCACCTGGGGTACCAAAAGCAGTATGTAATTTCCTTAGTTCCAATGCGCTTGGGACTTTGTCAGGTCAAAGTGATTACAGAGAATGAGGGGCCTTGGAGCGGAGAATTATGATACCCAGATGCCTGAAAGCCAAACATTTCAAGCTATAACACCTTGCAGCTGCATCCAGAGGGAGTACCAGGTACACATAATTTTTTCTCCCCTTTTTGACATCTGTCTCATCTCTCAGGGAAATGCTCTGCAGAACTTACCAGCTGGTTTTTCAGATGGGATGTTCCACGACTCAGGTGGTACCGTTCAGCGGAAAAGAATGAATAAGTAAGGCAGGAAACAAGCCACAACCTGTCCATCTTTCCACCAAGAACCCAGCAGGAAGTGCTGCTTCCTCTAGGGGTCCCACTAAGGACAGAGTTCCACGCCCTACGTCCACCTGCCACACAGTGGCGTGAAATAGTTAAATAACCTGATGAGAACATCTCATTTATATCCATTACTGGTATTATGGCTGGTTTTCTTAATATGTTAGGGAAATTGCCCATACTACACCTGTCACAGGTGAAAAATCTGCATAGACATGCATAATTCATGAATCCCCAATCCCGAAGAGAGAATCGCAATGACTTGTTATTGCTCGAATGCTAGTTTTTTTTTTTGGTTGTTTTTTTTTCTTTTTTTTTACAGCAGCATCTCAGATATAATTGAAGACTCTGGAAAAGGCAACTGTCAGAACAGGCTTTTCCGTTTGCTCCATATCCAAGACTGCTTGCTTGCCATTGGCCAAGGTAACCGATGCTTCCTGATTTCATCCCCCACCCCCCACCCGCCAGCATTTCAGCAGAACAGGTGCATCCCTGATATAAGTAGACGCGATGTGAGGCCACCTGGACTTATGGTAAAAGCTGATGGGGGTAGAAGCTGGATGGGAATCCATTGGTAGAATATGAGTAATTTGTACATTTATGTATTTTCCATTGTACCTCTCTGCTTCCCGAGAGGAGACAGGAGAGAAGTTACATTACAAGCTCTGACCTTCTTGCTTACAATGTTCTCACTGTTTGGAACATTCCCTTACTCCTCCCTGCACATCTCTGAATATGACCTTTTTATATTACTTTATTTTCAATAGCTGAAAAAAATGTGACACACAAGAAAATATTCTTATTGTAAAAAAAATGTAAACGCTATAGGAATCTATGCATTCCTTCCTTAAGACTTAAAGTCTCTGAGGTATGTATACTTGTGGGCTATTTTCTATGCATCTGTATACTAAATATATTAGAGGTACAAATAGCATTTACCACATAAGTTATATTACATAAGTTACTCCTCTCATTATTCTGTTCCCCCTTTTTATTTAAGCAAACTTTTTTATTTAACAAGAGTGTTAGATTTACAGAACACATTTCAAAGATAACAGAAAGTCCTCTTTCGCTTCATAATCAGTTTCCTCTGCAGTTAACATCATACGGGTACATTTGTCAAACTAATGAGCCCTCATCAGTACACTGTTATTAACTAAAGTCTATATTTTACTAGGATTTCCTTAGTTTTCCCTAATGTCCTTTTCCTGTTCCAGTCTGAAGGCAGGTTGCTTGGCTTCTAACATTAAAACCTTTAGGGGATTAGCTAAGACACTGGTCCTCAGTTTTCTCCTCAGTAAAATACTAAAACAATAGCATCACCCCATATGGTTGTTGTAATGATGAAGATGTGAATATGTGCGTGTTCCTTCTAACAGTTCTTGGCATGAATTAAAGGCTAAACATACATACATTATTTAACAAATATATTTCCCTCAGTAAGTTCTATATCCTTGAAAGGCACGTCATTGCTGTTTCTTGTACAGGAAATACAGTATATAATGCCAGCCTTGTACGTAACAGGCTGAAGATAGCACTGTGCTGAGTTGACTTTGTGAAAACTCTCTCAGAACTATATAAACATTTCGTATGTTGGACATTTTTATATGTCAATATATGACAAATATTGGACAATTTTATATGTCTTTTCCTCTTTGAGTAAGTATGGGAGAATGCTGTTAAAGATACCACTTTTTGTTTGTTTTTGGTTTTTTTAATCAAAAAAATGTTTATTTATTTATTTTGAGAGAGAGAGTGCGAGCAGGCGAGGGGGACAGAGAGAGAGGAGAGAGGATCCTAACCAGTCCCCATGCTCAGTGCAGATCAACCACGAGATCGCGACCTGCACAGACATCAAGAGCCTGAGCCACCCAGGCACCCCTGTTTGGTTTTGTTTTTAAGCAAATATTAATTGTGTGCCTTCTCTGTGACAGAGAGGAGATGAAAAGGAGAAAAAGAAAGACATCTCTCTCTCTCTTTTTAACAAAAAGCGTAAAATTCATAGAGGAAAACATACCTAAAAGACGAGCATCCGAGGAGATGCAAACAAGTGATACAGAGAAAGCATGGTTGGGGGGGTGGGGGGAAAGAGTAGGTTTGGAGTTGGATGCACCTTATTTAAATTGTTCCTACTCCTACAAGTTGTGGTATTTCAGGCCCGTCGTTCAGTCTTTCTAAGCATGAGCCTTTTTTTCACCTATGAGGTGGAAATAACAAGATCCACTGGACTGAGGCATTGTATGAAATACATGAACTAAAGTTTTCATTTCTTGGCACATAGTAGATGTTCAATTAGTTTCTGAATTGTTTTGTTCCTGGTGTCACTAATTTGGTGATAGTTTTCTATTGACATTTATACCCCGGACTCATGTTCAGCGTTAACTCCCGACACTTTTATTTCCCATCTGAGATCTCAGCTGTTTGTGACGATATCCGTCTTTGTAATCAGAGCACTTCAGATGCAAGAGGTTGGATGTGCAATAAATAATTGATGTTTGGAAAATTAAGTTACTAATAGCTGTTAAGTACGGATAAAATCCTTGCTAACATTTTATTTCCATACTGTGGCACGGGCTAGAGAGCATTCACTTTACTTTGAGTGTACAAATGCAGAAACTGAGACCAGGAGAACTGACCACCACCCCCCACTGCCCCCCGACCCATGGCCTGCCACTAGGAAGAAACAGAATTTAATTCAGAACTCAGTTCAGATCGCCATGCTTGCTTACTATTTCAGATTTAGAATAATTTCAAAATAGGCAATTGCCATAGGATCCCCATCCCAAATTGAGCCATGCTGTTCTGCTAATTTAACACTAGTTGTTCCAGAAGCTTCCAGTGGCAGTTGTCTGGAGAGTTGCAAAAAGAGGAGCCATCACCATTAAGGAGTTAACCTCAAGAGACAGCACCGGACACACTCACCATCAACTGGGATAAGCCGGCACCTCTGAAGGGCCCAGCTTGGAAAGAAAGAGCCGCAAAGAAAGCCCGGTCTGATATTGTCAGAAAACTCATAAATGTTTCATAAGGGCTACCCACAGGAAGACGAAGATAAAACCTTACCAAATGACCTCTTTTGATTTTCTCATAATGGGAAGATTATAAATCCCGATGAAACATTAGGCCAGAAGGAAGACCTGCCTTTTGAAAACCTGCAAATGCCTCGTCAGAATCCATTTTCTCCTATCTGATCCTGCACATGCCCCCCGCTCCTCTGCACTTGAAGAGAAGGGAGGTTATCAGATCGTCACAGCAAGGGCAGCTGTGCCATCACCTGGGGAGGAAAACGCACCCCAGCCTGGCTGGCAGAACTGATCCTCTCCTCGCTGAAAGGGACCCACAAGGGCTGGTCAGACTCCTTTGCAGGCCCAGGGGCGGCCGCCCTATCAGGCTGACATGCGCCCCCTCCTCCGCGGCCACCGGAGCTCAACCACGATGCCATGTGGCATCGTGCAACCTACTGCTTACGAAAACCTCTTTCCCTATTATTTCACCCATCACGATGCTCACCGTAAAAAGACCGAAGATATAAACAAGCAAAAAAAGAAAACAAAACTATCATTGGCTCAAGAAGCAAACGCAGCCTCTTTTGTGTCGAGGGGGAATCTTTCCCAGATACCAAGTTTCAGGGAAGCTTATGTGTCTCTCCAAAATTCTTTCTTCTCCTGAAATTTCCCTTCTCTTGATTACATCAGGATGAATCATGCCTTCTGACTATACCTAAATCAACATATGGAGAAATATACATACACATGCACATTTCATTTTAGTGTGAATGTTTCCCTATAGAAAATACAGTAAAACCTCGGTTTGTGAGCATAATTCGTCCGGGAAACACGCTTGTCATCCAGAGCACTTGAATATCAAAGCCAATTTCAAGAACCATTGGCTCATTTGTGATCACGTGACATTGGGCATCACACACTACTGGTATTGCAAGACATCGCGCGTTTACCGAGTTAAAATTTGTTAGAAATGTTTGCTCATCTTGTGGTACACTCACAGAACAACTGCTGTAAATAACAATTATATTAACAAATATCATTATATGCAAACACACACAATTTGCACTGGGGATGGTGGCAGTTATGCTTACCCTCCAAGCCCCACTATACTCAAAATACTCAAACTCATGATGCTAGTTTGCTTGAGATCTAGCGTGCGTCTTCTCATTCCAGATACACCATCCATTGGGCCTGAGTTACAACCGTGATCCTTGGAGTGCTCCGTGAGCACCTGTACCCAGGAACACTGCAGCTGGGACAGCCCCTCCCCCGATCTGATAAATCCCACTCTACCTTGGAGAGCAAGCCTGCCTTCCACCTCTCCCATGAAGCTTTTCTGAGTTTCCTAGACCACAGTGAGTATCTCATTTCTTTGGACTCTTAGGACCACACACATTATATATGCAATCTTTTAGTTCCTTCTGGTAATGCTTGCATAAGAGACTTCTGATTTAATGTCTCTTCCCTTTCACAGTTATTGACCCTTGCTCTCAGGATAAAGCTAATTTCTTTTCGATCAATTAGCTTCCTTCTAACTCAGCTTCTTCATCTTCAAATGGTGGCGATAATGTGCTAACCCTCTTGGATCACTGTAAAGATTAAATGAGTTATAAATTAAATATATATGCCCTATATAAAGATACACATATACTGATGGAGGGAGAAAAGACTTCAGAACTTAGTATTCACCTATCAAATATCTGTTGAATTATATTAAAATGTGAATATACCCCTATGCCCACGAGTCACTCGCTATTATCATTATTATTATTATTATTATTATTATTGGTAGGTCTTCATTCTTAGCTCTATGGTATACTCTCAACACTAGATTCTAAAAAAGAGACTTTCTTCCTTTTGATTATGTCTTATTTTTACCTAAACTCCCTGTATCCAAAGTTCTCCATAAAATATTCTAAGCTCCGAATTAAGGTATCATTTTCCTGTACTCACTGACACCTGGATGGATTTATTCCTTTCTGGTCCGACCTGTTTGTACAACTTATAACTTAACCCTTTCCTATAATACATTTTAACCTTATTGCATTTCTGTTAAGGTGTTTTGTTGTGGTTGTTGGCCAACCTTGTTTGCATATGTTATGTAAATGCGTATGTTATGTAAATGCGTATGTTATGTAAATGCACACCTGCTGCTCTGAAACATTTTTCATAAAGGGACAAAATTTGAAAATTAACTAGAATTTTCTAGAATAGAGAGAATACCAAATCACCAAGTTTACACTTTTCTAAAGATTATTATTTTATTTAATAGATTTGGGGACAGGTAGCAAAATTAGTCAATCAGAGAAAGACAAATATCATATGACTTCACTCATATGAGGACTTTAAGAGACAAAACAGATGAACATAAGGGAAGAGAAAGCAAAAATAATATAAAAACAGGGAGGGGGACAAAACATAAGAGACTCTTAAATATGGAAGACAAACAGAGGGTTACTGGAGGGGTTGTGGGAGGGGGGTGGGCTAAATGGGGAAGGGGCATTAAGGAATCTACTCCTGAAATCATTGTTGCACTATATGCTAACTAATTTGGATGTAATTTTTTTTTAATTAAATATATATATATTTTTTTATATATGTAAAAAATAAAATAAAATAAATAATAAATTTGGGGGCAGGGGCGCCTGGGTGGCTCAGTCAGTTAAGCGTCCGACTTCGGCTCAGGTCATGATCTCATGGTTCATGAGTTCGAGCCCCATGATGGGCTCTGTGCTGACAGCTCAGAGCCTGGAGCCTGCTTCGGATTGTCTCCTTCTCTCCTCTCTCTGTCCCTCCCCTGCTCGCACTCTGTCTCCTTGTCTCAAAAATAAATGAACATTAAAAATAAACAAATAAATAAATTTTGGGGCAAATTACATTACTTATCACTGAAATCATATCAAATTAACCAGGTCTTACCCTTATCAGCTAGTTTGAAGGTAAATACTACACTTAAAATTGGCTCCAGAAGTGCCTGGGTGGCTTAGCGGGCTAAGCATCCGACTCTCAATTTCGGCTCAGGTCCTGATCTCGGGCTCTGGGCTAACATCAAGGCGCCTGCTTGGGATGATCTCTCTCCCCCTCTCTCCGCCCTTCCCCTGCTCTTCCTCTCTCTCTCTCTCTCAAAATAAATAAATAAATAAAATAAAATTGGCTCCATTGCCCCTGGGTAAGCGTGTGGCTAGATCATTAGGTTCCTTCCCACAAATGGATAATGGGTGGTGGTCACTGACTTCCCATTCCGCATCTTCCTTTGCTATGACAACCTCAGAAACAGAAGCATCAAGGACACATCCTTATTTTTACTCCTTGTTCCTTTGATTCTAAACCCTGCAATGGTTAGAGGGGATAGAATCTTTTCTAGAAGACTAAAATGAATCAGCAAGGTGTTCTTCCTTCCACCTTCCTAGTTTCTTTGCTCTTGTAGAGGAAGATAAATCTCATTTTCCTCACATCTTTGCATGGTTCTGTCCTTCACAGCATCCAGGTTCTGGCTCAACGTCACCTCCTCACAAGTAACCTTCCATGACCAACTGACTTTACTCTGCTTTAACGTCTTCATGGGCTTATCCTGTGTTCCCTCACTAGAATATATGAACTATGATGGCAATTAATCCAATTTCCTCACTGCCAAACTTCTCCTGTGTATAATAGTGACAGGTATGTGACAGCCACTCAGAAACATATTTGTAGAAGGAAGGAGGGAGAGAAAGGAGAAAGGAAGGAACACTTCAATGGACACATTTCAGGGGAATGACCTAGACTAAGGAGGCATCTGATCTGGAGCTGAAAATGTGCCCGGGCAGGACAGGGGAACAATCTCCAAAGGCTGGTTCTTATCTAAGCTCCTAGACTGATGGCTAATGGAACTAGCCCCAGATGCCAGAAAAGAAAGAGGAACTTTAAAGAAGTCTTAATCCCCATAATACAATGTAGATACTTGAAATGGTTCTGTGGGGCCCTTGGAATCCACCCGTAATTTACCTGAGAACCCAGAGACAAAACTCACTGCCAGACAGGGCTCCAGCCAGATGTGCCCCTGTAAGAAGGAGAATAGAGTAGGGTCTAAGGGAAAGAAAGGCAAAGCCGTTTGCTTAGAGCTCAGTTTTTCTTAGCTTTTAAAAGAAAGGCTTCAGAGGTCACCATAGTTTCTGCATAAAGGAGTTCATCAATTTAGGAATACAAAAAGAAATCAAGGGCAAAATCACCAGGATGAGATCTGATGATGAAGTACACTTGAGGCAAACGAAACTTTAAAAAGAGATGTTTTAAATGCTAACATGTGCTCTAAAAACATAATTCAAATCACAGTATTCAAAGCTATATATAGCACATACTAATTATCTACCTAAGATGTTCTCATGGGAGTATCCCTTCCTTTGAAGACATTCTCTTACTCAAAAGTCACTCTTCCTCCTGCTGGTGGATAGATTCAATTCCTCCAGGATCCTGCCGCATCAAATATTTGGCTGCCTAAGAACAGTTTCTAGACATAATCCTGCTTGACAACAGCCCCCTCTGTGGAAAGCAACAGGCTCTGGGAACCCCCCAGGGGTCTTTCTCTGTGCTCAGTGTATTGTAGTCACCTTAAACTAGCGACATGCACTTGTCCCGCCTGCTCACATCGGAAGCACCTGTTATTCCACCGGTTTCCGCCAAAAACCGTACTCACGCCAAGGCCACCGCCTTCGCTTAACAGCGCAAGGAGACTCAGTGTTTATGTCTGAAGTCCCTGGGGTCTGCAGGGCTGATGCCAATTGTCGCAAAGGAGCTATACAGTCAGGCGAGGCTAGGCTGTGACACAATAATGCACGGCCCCAAACCCTAATGGTCTAACACCACAAGAACTGATTTCTTGGGCTCAAAATGTCTGTTGCAGGTGCAGCCAAGTTTCCTGCAGAATTTGCTCTTCTGTCCCCACCATCCTGTCCTGATGGCTGCAGTAAGAGAAAGGAGCACGGAGCATGGGGCACCAGCCCTTGGACGCCCCAGCCTCGAGGTGGTGCACACCACTTCCAGATACAAGCAATTGCCAGGGGCTGAGGGTGGTTTACGTGGATGCCACCTTAAGGAGGCGGGATGAGAAAAAGGAGTTGTCTATGCATGCAGGAAACAGCAGAGGCACTAAGAATGTCTACCTTAGACTGTTAGTAGGATCTCCCATTCTTTTCTCGGTTTTTCAGCCACACATTTCTGTCCCTTAAGATTCAGCACTTTCTTCCGAATTATGACAGTTCTGTGTAACCGCACCCATCGTTTGGAGGCTTCAGGACCTCAATGCCACGAACGCCACACAATAAAATCCATCTGCCTGCTTCTCCCCAAATGCTTACCTGTCCCATGTTTCTTTTGTTTGTTTGTTTGTTTATTTTGAGAGAGACAGAGACAGTGTGAGCAGGGGAGGGGCACAGGGAGAGGAAGAGAGAGAGAGAATCCCAAGCAGGCTCTGCGCCATCAGCACAGAGCCTGATGCAGGGCTCGAACCCATGAACTGTGAGATCATGACCTGAGCCGAAACCAAGAGTTGGACACTCAACCCACTGAGCCACCCTGGCGCCCTGTCCCACGTTTCTTATCTTAGCAGACGTGACCTGGGACCGCTGTTTGGCGAATTCCTCGCACCCGACACCCAGAGCTTCTCCTTTATTTGCTCCGTGCATTCCCTTCACCCTTACGTCACATCAGTCACCAAGTGCTGTCAATTCTTACATATTCTAACTTGTATATATTTCCAAGGAGTCTGTTTTGATAAGGCCTTCCCTTATCCCCTGAAAGTCCACCTCCTACCTCCCTCTACGCCCCTCACCCCACCTTCCTCTGTTCCAGCAACCGCACATTAGCCCCCCATGGCCAAAGACTGCAAACATCTGTCAATGGGTTCCATTACTCTTAGAACACATCTGAATACCTAACATCTGCTAGAAACCCCAGACTTGCCCTCTCTACACCTCCAGGCTATGCCCATGCCCCTTCGTCCCCGCACTCCCCGTGCTGTACTCACACATAGAGTTGGGGCCCTCTGTTTTCAACTCCTCTGTTGGATTCCATCTTTTGGAGTCCTTCACACCCCATGGGCTTTGAGCCTAGTCCCACTGGGGGGTCCCAGAGCTAGATCACAGGGGACCCCAGAGCCAGATCACAGGGGGTCACAAGGTCAGAGCACAAGGGGTCACAGAGTCAGAACACAGTGTGTCATAGAGTCAGAGGGACACAGAGTCAGAGAACAGAAGGGTTTCATGGCAGGTCTGTTGGGCCTCGAACTACATGCTCTCTCCACTACAAGCTGTTAAGTCATGAGACCTAATTAATATCTGTTGGGTTGAACTGCAGAGAGATGAGCAAGTGTAAAGAAACCTTGGGTGAGTTGAAGGGAAAGGTTCTGAAATCTGAGAAGACATGGTTGGCTGCTTGCAAGCATTTCTTTGGGTGTCTCAGTGTCAATGAGGAATACTTAATTACATTCCTTTCCTAAAGACCATGGAAGGTTTATGATAGAAAGATTGGGGCTTTCACAAATGTTATTAGAGCTCCCTGAGACACGCAAAGAACTTTTCAAACTAGGGTTCCTGCTTTCATTTTTATGGCCAGAAATGTTAAGTACTTAATTGGCATTTCATCAAATTAGTAACTCCAGGCAAATGGAATGGGGACCAAGTACAAAACTTTCTAAAAACAGAACACCATCCAGCCTGCTTACTACTGTGTCTTCTGGGAAATAACCAACACAGCACTTAAGGCTAATTGTTGATCTTTCCACACCTGCTATCTTTCACACCCACTACACGTTCCACTATTTCCATCGTTGGATGTTTCGAACGTCATGCCAGGCTTGAATTTCAACCCATCGGCATGGCCTCAGGGGAAAATAATTTAATGGTTTAAGTATTCACAATCAGAGAATTAGAGGAGAAAGCGAAAGCTGTACCTCCACACCAGGCTCTGTTACTTGGTCTTCAAGAAGACCCAAGTGACAGCCATCGGTCTTTGGTCCACTGGCTTATGACAGACTCTGTTTGGGGCTCCACACAACTTGCCCTATTTGCCCTCATTGTATCAAACATCACAGCTAGATGAGGTAGTTCTGTGCATCTCCAGGTTGCAAATAAGGACACGAAGACCTGACAAAGGCTTTATTAATATTTGCTAGTGCTTAGTAAATTCTATGTGCTAGACTCTGCACTGATTCAACCATCCAATTCTCATGGGCTCTTGCAGTCAGACGCTCTCTGAGGAAGCTGTGCTCTGGATGGTGACAAAGGAATCTGATCTCCTCGAGTCTAGGAATGTTGCCATCTTAAGAGGGATGTGTTTTCAGCACCATAGACAGGGGAGGGAGAACGTGAGATTAGCAAGGATGCTGCAAAGGTCTGGCCTGGAGGAGGAGGACACTATTTCCACCTCTATTCCAATGGGGCCAACTCAGTCTCATGGCGTCAGCCTCACTGCAAGAACGAAACATTCTCTGCAGATGACAAACTAAGAAAAAAGGACCCTAATGTCTATATCATTAGAAACACCAGGCGTGTCTTTTTCTTTCCTAATGCAGCACACAGGTTCTGATGGAGGTTGTGTTCTCTTAACAGTGAGTGAACACACAATATATGGGGGGGGGGGGTGTTAAACATGGGCTTTTGGAGTCACGCAAACCATGGATTCGAATTCCTTCTCTGCTATTTGTGAAGACTGTGACCGCTAGCACGTTGTACAATTGTATCATGTCTTATTTCCCTAACTATAAAATGGTACATTGTTTTTATCAGTTATTTGTTCTTAAAACCAAGATTCCTAGGTGCTTAGGGAAAACAAAAAGATGAACGAAAATAGATATCCCCTGCTCTCATGAAAGTTATATAGTAGCAGAGAAGGCAGACAGTAATAAGATAATCAATAATCATAAAAATAAATGAGAAGTTGTATTAGCTGTGAATGTTAATCAGCATGCGTGCATGATGTCACTAGAAAGTATAATGGGACATTTTTCAGGAGAAATTAGGGAAGAATTTTTCTGATGTGATCATGATTGCTGTGAGCTCTGAAGGAACAGGCAATGGAAAATGGGTCGGCTGGAAAGGAAAGTGGGGGCTCTTTTCAAAGGCATTACATGAGATCAGAGATATAGTGGACTGGCAGAGGTGAATCTGTTTTCCTTATGCAAATAGATGCAACAAAGCCAGTAGAAGTTATGAGTGGTTTCTCTAATACCGTGTGCAAAGAAAAGATACCAGTGCACAACCCACCTGCCAAACACACACAAAAACAGAAACAAAAGTCTCTCTTCCCAGAAAGCCAATAAACACTGCTTTAATAAATGACTCCTGTGTTAGCATTGATGATTATGTAATATATCCTGTTGTTCCTCTCTGTAAGTTACTACAGGACATCTCACACTGGGGTGCAGACTCAAGCCGAAGAAATCTGTAATTTTTACTTATGTGTTCTTTTCAACTAGTCTGTCCTTTGCTCCTGTGTCAAACCTCAAGTGTTTTTTTTTCCCACCAAAACAGTGGTACCGTGGCCAGTATATAGTCAGTGCTCAATACGCGTTATTTCTTGCCCTTGCTCTGCAGCCCTAGAGACTAGGACACATGTAGTGCCCCATCTCCGTGCAGCCTAGGCTCCATCAACTGGATGCAGACGTCTCCAATATGTCGCTGAGAAGCTAGATGTCATGTGTCCCTTGATGACACATCTGAATATTTCAGGACAACACATCTCTCTGGGCTGTGCTGACACGATGGTGGATCCCTAATCACCATCTAAACCCTGCTAGACCTTGGCTTGGAGAATCATGGGGCCCCAAAACTAGACAACCTAAGTCCTGCTATGGTGTCCTATGTGATTACTAAAGATCATCTGAATTGAGAAAGTGCATTAATTTAAGCAGGAACGAGGCACATCTGATCCTCAATATGTTTATTTTCTTCCTATTTGATTATTTTTCTTGACTTCCAGGTGAGAATTATAAAGTAAAAGTGAGTATGCCTTTTCACAAGAGCTGAAGTGTGTATTCCATTAAATAGTTGACAACACAGGATTCTGGGGGAGCAGACACCTGTATTCTGTCCTCCATCCTTGCTTCTCCTCAGAAAAGAATGTTAGATTCAGAGAGCGATACACATGAGTAGTGGCTGTGCCACTTGCTTGACTGTTAAAAGGCTTAAAGAGCACGGTATTTACAAAGGATCCAGCACAACGTCAATCAGAGATGAAGGTTAGACAGCAGATACATTGACTTGTACGCCTGACTCCATTTGTTTATTGGTCACGGTCTTGCCTGCAAGGTTCTATATAAAATTTGGAAGCTGCATCTGGGCTCTGCAGAGAAACCCCATGATGAATTGATTAGTGATGTCTGCCAGGGTCACGGGGAGGAGGTATGATAAAGGGCATGTGGCTGCCTCAGATTTACTTATTTGTCTTCCCTATAAAGGGCAGTCACTCTGACTTCCCACCCTCCACCCTTGGCATGAGTGGCCTGGTCAGTCTAAAAGGCATAGTCAGATCGACCATATGTGCATCCCAGGATGACAGGAGCTTCAGCTGAGTTAATGCCTGTGAAAATTCTTAGCAAGGTAAGTGGCTGAAAAACATCAGGATGAATGATAATTTCTGCATTATGTAATCTTTCACAGATCATAGAATGGCTTATCAAACCTTACAATTTTATTGCATCACAAAGCCTCAGGAAAGTTAGCGCAAAGTTAGAGTAAATACTCTCTTGGAAATCAAATAAGTGTACCGTGACTCCAATTTCCCTTCCCCAGGATCCGGACTCCCTGTCATGGCAGAAATTCCTGACACTGTCTAGTACCCATCTGTGCCTATGAACATATCTTCCAGAACTCGGCCTGGTGGTGTCATATCTCTGCTTATAATAAACACAATATCTCCCTAAACACAGGAGTCTTCTCTGATGTGTGCTTGGCAGTGTCCCTTGGGCTCACGGAGTCCGGCCCATTGTAGGCTGGTAGGAAAGATTTTGTATATATCCCCTCTGGGAGTCAGCCCCGTAAGTAAGCAGCTGTCCCAGGACCATAGGCTGTGCTGTCATAGGCAAAAAGATTCTACTTGCCCACAGTGTAGGTGCAGGCGGGTGCCGTGTGGCAATGAGAGCACCCATTGTGCAGCTCTCCACCATCCTCTGCCCTATCAATGGGCACACAGGTAGGCTCCTTCCATGCTGGAGGTGAAGAGCCAGGTCCAGCCTCCTGACTCAAGGAACACTGCTATTGAGTTTATGTATCAAGACCCCGAGTTGATGACAGATATTCCTAAGTAAAAGCACAGTTCTAGAACAATGATGACGCCTTCACAGAGCCAAGTGGGCAGGTTCTTGGTGGCAGAGAAAAGGCAGACACCCTGACCTAAGCGTCTCCACACTGAACTTATTCCGGATGTCCTTCCTGACTCACTCTTATCCATTCACCACACTGCAACCTCTGGAATCATTTCAAGACATAAAACGATTGAATGCATTGCTTGTTCATTTCTTAAAGTTCTTCAATGGCTTCTCCTTGCAAA
Organism: Panthera uncia; assembly: GCF_023721935.1. NCBI lineage: Eukaryota > Metazoa > Chordata > Mammalia > Carnivora > Felidae > Panthera > Panthera uncia. The sequence continues at coordinate 5,220,190 of NC_064812.1, read as the reverse complement.
TAGAGTGAAATATAAAGTGCTTTCGTGTTTTAGACTCTAGGAGATAATTCATAATCTGGCACTCACTGCTTCACTTCTCAGTGCTACCTCTCTCATACCCTATAACAGCCCCCAAGTCTTTATTTCCATTTGCAGAACTCTTCCCACATGATGTGTTGGCATGTAACATTCTCTGCTTGGAGTATTCTTTTCCCTCTGCTATGTGCTCCTGCACCCCATTCATCTTCTTTTCTCATGTCAAGTATCATTCACTCCCACCACCCTGTTGAAATAGGTGCCCTACACTGTTCTCTATTAGGAATACTGTTTGTTTTCTCCCTATCACTGACAGCAGTGCATTATTATCTATTCATTGCTTTGTTCATATTTTATTACTGTCATCCTTACTAGGCTGGAAGCTTAAAAGCAATGACCATGTGGTTTCATCTTCCTCTGGATACAAGTGTCTACAATTGAATCTTGCCTAAATAATTATTGAATGCATGTTGTAGGTCTTAGTAAAATTTGTAGAAGGATGGGTGGGAGCTTGGAAGGAAGGAAGGAAGGAAGGAAGGAAGGAAGGAAGGAAGGGAGGAAGGGAGGAGTGGGAGGGAAGGGAAAGCCTAAGGAAGGGATGGAAGGAGGGAGGAAGGAAGGAAGGGAAGGAGGGTGGGACGAAGGAAGGAGGAAAGGAGGGAAAGGAGCAGGAAATGGAGAAGCTCATGATGTCAGGAAAAGCTATGAATTCACTGGCATGTAGGAAGAACCATCACTGATTCATTCAACTTCCAACATCAAGTTCCAATGGCACCTCTATGCAGCCATCCCTGGTGCCCATGGGTAGAAATGGGTGCTCCCTTCTCTATGTTCCAATCACATGCATTCTGTATCATTGGCAGGAGCAAGCAAAACAAGAGTTGTAATCCTATGTGATGCCACCCCACCTTGAACACCCGGATGACAGAGAGAATCCTAGCACACCATGTGGAGCTGGTACATAATATTCAGACAATAAAATGAACTGTGGTTGTTGTTAATAGTAGCTTCAGTGGTAGTATCATAAATAAACTCTGTACTTTTTTTTGCAAACTAAGTTCAACTTTGTCCTCTACAAAAATCCATGCCTGTTGGTGGCCGGGCTTATTACTCAGGACATGAGCCTCAGGCAGATGCTTTTGCTGTGCTTCTGGCCCCTTTCCATCAGCAGCATCAGTAGAGGCTATGTCTCCCACAAGTGTTTTATAGCAGCTCTTCTTAAGTTTGTTGTACAGACAGAACACATGGGGATCTCGTCAGAGTGCAAATTCTGATTCAGTACATCTACAGTGGTCCAAGACCCTGCATGTCTCCCAATTCTAGCATGCAGACCACACTAAGCAGCAAGGCTCTAGAACATATTTGAATGCAGTCAACATAAAATCACTTCAGCAACCTCTGGAGGAATTTTCTTGTCTGTTGACAGAAACCCCACAGTAAGCCTAGAGCCACAATTCAGTGTCAAAACTAATTTCAGACAAACTGAACATTAATGGCAATCACATAAACCACTGGTTACTGATTAGCCATGCATACCACGGGATTAGTGTTACCTTATGGTGATGGAGGCTTTTGAGTCAAACTACCTGGATTTGCCATTTGCTAGTTATGGGACCCTGGCAAACTGTGTGCCCCCTCCGAACCTCTGATCTCTTTATCTGTAAGGTAGGCATTGTAAAAAAATACCTATCCACTGGAGCCTGTGCAGGGCATGAGACTCAGCACACTGCTCTTAGCACAGTGCCAGCAAAATACAAGTGCACAATATATTTTATCTGGTTCTTTTATTGGCAGTTTTCCTCTTCTGGGAAGCCATTCCCAATTCTCACTAGTGAGAGGTACTTATTCTTAAGTCAGTGTTGCCAAGAGAGCAATGGCTGATAATCATCTGTTCTGGTTCCTGTTTTCAAGTAGGTATCTACACGTCCTCACCCCAGTGGACTACAAGCTCGCTGGGGGACAAGCATGGCTTATATTTCTGTTGGAGGAGGTCACCGAGAAGGCATGGCTGCTGGTTGTACTTGGACAATCAGAGGCTTCTCAACCCCTCCCCTGTCCTTGGAGCATTCATTCTGCCCCACCCCAATTCCCACAGAAACAGCCATTTCCATGGATGCAGCCCTGAGAGAGCAATGTGTTACTGAGACCATCTGGATGGTGTATGTGACTGAAACCCATTCACACCTCCTTATAAACTCATCAGATTCTGGTGGGAGATGGAGAGATCTCCTTATCTAGTGCTCAAGACAAGCCTCCTGTGATATTTCCTTGCTCTTAAACCTACCACCTATCCATCTGAAGAGGCCTGACTCTTCCTTCCATCTCTCCCTGCCATCCATGCATGGGGCCAATTTTTGAACCAACAATATCCCAGGTGGATTGTATATATTGATTTTGACTACTTAGCATTTTTGGATAACTCAAAGGGTTTTTCCACCATTATCTTTAGTACCAGATATTTTCAAAAATTCCCTACTCACTAAAATATCTCTTTATAATCCCTCTATCCCCATTGTCAAGGCCCAACAAAACCAACTTCTTCAGAGAAGCCGTTCCTGACATCTCCAGGAAGTTCCCTCTTCTTGTCCAGCCTCAGTGGCACCATATGTGAATCTCCTCATGGCATTGTTGAGGCAGTTTCCCTGCAAGACTAGCTTCCGCATCATGTATGTATGTAATGTCTTTCTTTTAGTTCTAACGAGAACTTGGTTAACATGAATTTAATTTTAAAAAGTCTAAGGGAGGTGATAGTTCCTCTCTTTATTGATAAGGTCCTGCCAGGGCAATTGAATTCCATGTCGGTCACTGGACACTAGAAGTCATATAGTCCCACAGGAGAACATACAGACCTAAATAGTAAGAGTCTTGAAAGTCGTCAAAATCATATTGTATCAGCAAGGGAATAAGGGACAGGCAAGTGGAAAATGATGTTGGAGTAGTGACTGAACGCTTCCCTGCGAAGAGTGGGCAGACTTCTCATAATGCCCCAAAGCAAACTGTGTGCTGAAATAAACCATGACATAGTTCATAAAATATTTTTTTAATGATCCACGTTGTACAAAGAATGGCATGGACTGACATAGCAGTAAGGAGTGATCCACTTGAGATGTCTGACCCCAGGCTGAAAAGTCATTAAAAGAGGTTCTTGGCCCTGCTACACAAGCGTCAGATGACTGGTCGAACTACACACCTTCACTATTCGCTCCAACTTCGAGAAGCTACGATTCTGTCTGAAAGCCACAAGAAGGTAGAGCCTTCTTGTGTTGAGACCTGGTGCCCAGCGGATACCCAAAAAGTACAGGCTAAAAGCATGAATTACACTGTTTCATCCCACACCACAGGAAACCAGCTATCTGGAAGGTGCCTTAAACTTATCTGTTGACTAACAAATACCAAAACAAAACTTGAGGAGCCTTCTGGGTAGTGAATTAGCTTTCAACAGCCAGAAAAGTTTGAACTGTGACCAATTCCTTACCCTAAATTTCCCATCCTCACTGTGAAGACACAGGCAATAAATGTAATTACCTTGTATTCACATTCACATAATAACTATTTCTTACCCGGTGTCTGTAACTATCTCAATTATCTGGAATGGTTTAATACCACAGTCAAAAATAGGGTAGAGTTGGCAATAACAATAAAGCTAAAGAGGGTCCTGGCTACTTTATGGCTCTGTGAAACCATTACTTTCCTCAGTATCCAAGTGAGGCAGATAACAAGAGGACATTAAAATTTTAGCATCCTCAAACAACAGTATGGTTATTGCTTATTAATTATACCAAAGGAGCACAACTAATGAGTTTAATAGGCAGCATTATGTATGCCAGCGACAGATCGGAGGAAGGCAGTGGGCCATATAAAATTCTTTAGGGGAACAACCGGAACCATCTATTACCAGCTACTCAGCACACCTAAGACAAATGGAAATAAACATGAAAGGCTGGGAGAGACCTTGATTCATGGCCTTTTCGTTTTGAGCGTAGATTACAATTTGTGCATCGTAACGATCGTTTTCACAGGGATGATTTTTTCCCTTCAAAGAAAACTAGCAACACTTTTGAACTTCTTTTGCTTCTCTCTCTTCTCCCAGTGAGAGTAAGGGCAGAGGAAGTAGAGGGTGGGAGAGAAATGTCTGCATGTTTGAGAAGCGTATCTATTATGAAAGGTAATTTCTAGATCAAAAGGTAAGCATTTTTGAATTCACAAGATGATGCTGTGTTGTTTTCCAAAAGCACTTCTAAAATATATATTCCTATCTTCATGCATTAGTGAACATAGTTCCCACCAAAAGTGATCGCTTTAATTTTTTCATGTATTGTTAAATCCCCTATCTAAAGTTGAAAATTACATCTGATAGTCCTTTAAATTGTATATCCTTGGTTTCTAGTGCATTTTTCATTACATCCAGTGTCTACCATTTATACTCCTATAAATTACCTGTTCCTCTCATTTGCAATTATTTTGTTAAGTTACTTTTCCTGGAAATGTAGAAACTATTTACATAGTCTGGACATTGGTCAATAAAAACCCACAGATATTGGGATGATCAGACAAGGCTAATAAAACCTTGGTAAGAAACATGTTTAAGGACATAATGTCAAATATAGTTATGATGAATAAACAAATGAAAAATCTCAAAACAAATATAAATTAAATGAAGCAAATTAATGCAAGTAATAATATAATAACTGAAGTTTAGATAGATAGATTAGATAGATAGATAGATAAATAGACAGATAGATAGATAGATTTAGAATCCCAGAATATGTGGATTTAGAATCCCAGAAAGGGAGGAAAAGAGAATGGGAAACAATATTTGAATGTATATATTTTTTTTTTAATTTTTTTTTCAACGTTTTTAATTTATTTTTGGGACAGAGAGAGACAGAGCATGAACGGGGGAGGGGCAGAGAGAGAGGGAAACACAGAATCGGAAACAGGCTCCAGGCTCCAGGCTCCGAGCCATCAGCCCAGAGCCTGACGCGGGGCTCGAACTCACGGACCGCGAGATCGTGACCTGGCTGAAGTCGGACGCTTAACCGACTGCGCCACCCAGGCGCCCCTGAATGTATATTTTGAAAGCCATGATTTGCCATCATCCCCTAAATAGATCAGGGTGCTCCCAGGAACTGAATTCTCCAGTCCTAGACACCCTCCATTGGAATGACCCTATGTTCCACCCAACTTGAACAGTTCACCCTGTGAGCCAACCCTACATCACACCATCATAGCATCGACAATTCCTAGACCATCTTATCTTTAATATCCCATTTTCTGACCACTATCTCCCAATTCTCAAGATGACTATGTCTTGGAAACCAAAGACAACAATACTTGGATCACATGAGACTTTCCATTTGCCAACACCATCACTTTTCCACTGTCTCTCAACTCATGCTGTCCCTACTCCCTCCATCTACAGATATGGAAATCCATTATTTTCAGCAATCCCTTCCCAAATTGTCCATTCCCTTGCCCTTCTCCCAGTCTGAAACTCCAGACCAATTGTTTGCCTTGTGTCTGTTGGAGAATGTGCAGAGCTCTGTTAACTGGTTGTACTTTATTTTTTTTAATTTTTTTAAGTGTTTTATTTATTTTTGAGACAGAGGGAGACAGAGCATGAGCAGGGGAGGGGTGGAGAGAGAGGAAGACACAGAATCTGAAGGAGGCTCCAGGCTCCGAGCTGTAAGCACAGAGCCAGACGTAGGGCCTGAACTCACAAACCGCGAAATCATGACCTGAGCCGAAGTCAGATGCTCAACCAACTGAGCCACCCAGGCGCCCCAACTGGTTGTACTTTAAATCGATGTCTCCATAACTGCAATACCTATTTAATATCATCTACCAAATATTTCCTGGAAGTTTATTTTTCAGCCTGAGGACATTATATATATTGCGGTCTCTACTCAAACCTCTGGCATTCTGTCCTACTCCAATCCAGCCAGCCAATAACTTTCCCCAACTCATTATCTGAAAAAGAACAGTCACCAAGAAGAGCTCACTCATCCTCCCTCTAGTAAATCAACAACCTTTTTTTTTTTTTTTTTTTTGCATTTGGACCCATCTTGTCCACTATTAAAATGGAAAATGAAAAAGGTGTTGAATTTTACCCAAGGCTACTCAGCCAACTTGAGTTTGAGCACCTTGTATTCTATCCCCAATTACTTACTCAAGAGCGTCCCTCTAGTAACCATCCTCTTTCTCCAGCTCTATCAACTTCTAACTCATGCTGGAATAGCATCAGTAACACAGCAATGTTTGTTAGAAGGGTGTCTATGGTCAATCTTACATACCTGTGCACAATGCAGCCACTCTGTTGCAATTCCCTCTGCTCCACTAGACTCCCTCCCAGTGCTCTATCCATCCTACTCTTGCTACCTACTCTACCCCCATGTCTTCCTGATCATAATAAATGGCCCCATTTTTCTGCCAGTTGTGTAAACAGGAAACTTAAGACTCACCCTCTACTCCCATCTTTCTCTCTCCCCCAGTATCCATTCCATTGGGATGTCCTAAAGGCTATAGACATAACTACACACTGATTGTGTTCCCTCCTTCTACCACTCTGCTACTGTGGTCCAAATGATCATCATCTGCACGTGGAAGACACAGTGATCTCCTAGCCAACCTTTCCTCTTCCTATCCTAACACCCCCAGTGCCTTACCCCCCAGAGTGACAGTCCATAAACAAACTTTGTATTTTGGTACTTTTTTTTTCGTTTGACACTCTTCCATGGCCATCTTTCATGCTTCCAGTAAAATCCAAACTCCTTGCCTTGCCTACAAAGCCCAACACGATCTAGCCCTGCCTATGCTCCCGACCTCAGCTCTTAAGTATTCTCCCACTTTCCCACCATGATCCCAACACCCTCACTTCCTTTTTACTCCTTGAACACACCAAGGTAATTCCTGTATTAGAGACACTGTGATGGTTACTTCCTTTTGTTCCAGCTCTTCAGATGGCACTCTTCCTCATTTTTCAAATATCAACCCAAATTTTACCCTTAGACAATTTCTTTCTTTGTATAGAGTCACACACACACACACACACATGCACACTCACATCTATTTCCCTCTTAAAATTTAGTGTGGCTTAAAATTACTGTTTATTTAATGTCTGCTCCTCCCACATATGTAAGATTGATGAGAACAGCATTCCTGGCTGACTTGTTTACTACTGTACTCACATGGCTAAGAAGGACCCTGAGTACAGAGTAGGCACTCAATAAATGTTTATAAAATGAATAAACAAACAAATGGGAGTACAATGAAATATTACGCTACGCTACCTTCAAATTGCCTTCTGTTCCCATTAGCTTATGAACAGAGATAGGAGATGGCATTATAGTGGTTAATATTTATGAGTTCAATCCTGTGAAATATAGGATATTAGGGTGGCTCAGTTACAGGGACAGCATGGTGATGTCCAGGCTTGCTTAGTGGGCAGACAGAAATACATATTAGGTTACTCTCTAAGAGCTGGGATAGGATACAGTTAAAGCCAGGACATATCATTTCTGATGGAAGAAGCATGTGATAGTGACAAAAATATGAGTTAAAACGGTTGCCTCTTAGAAAGAAGCCAGTATTTTGTAAGTGACCTTGAGAAAGTCTTTATTTTTTTTTTTTACCTATAAATGGATTGTATTAAATATTATTTAAAGTCTCTTGTAGAACTCACTTCCCATGCTCTATGATTATGTTCAGGAAGAAATCCAGGGAGAAAGCATGTGGGCACTGGACATCTGAATGTGGGAAGATATCCACGTTGGAAAACAGGGATAGCCAGTACTGTATCTGTACATGTATCTATATTCCATGTCTATCATCTATATCAATATCCTTATTGATATCAGAAAATGGTGTATTAAATACCATTTCATACTAAGAATTCTTAGTTTAGGAGCACCTGGGTGGCTCAGTTGGTTAAGCATCCGACTTCAGCTCAGGTCACGATCTCACAGTTCGTGAGTTTGAGCCCCGCATCAAGCTCTGTGCTGACAGCTCAGAGCCTGGAGCCTGCTTCGGATTCTGTGTCTCTCTGTCTCTCTTCCCACCCCGATTCACACTCAGTCTTTCTCTCAAAAATAAATAAACATTAAAAAAATTTTTTGAAAAAAAAATAATTCTTAGTTTAGTGTAATGTGTTATCTATGTATTCTCGAAAAGTCATTTCCTTTCTCTCGGCCTTAGTTATTTCATTCCTAAAATGAGGGAATTAATAACATCCAACACAGTTGCTCTTATACGCAAACCATATCCAAAAGTCTCTATAGATTCTAAAACCATCTATAAGTGATCATTGTTTGCTGTTATACACATTTATAGAAATAGAGGGGAAACATGGTTGTTCCGATAAAACCCAGAGGGTGATTACACTGCCTATTATCCAGTTTTATTAGTGTTTGTGCTTTTGTTGTTGATATTGTTGTTGTTGTTGTTATTTATTTAGCTGGCATTGTTTGAGTGCTTACCATGTGCCAAACACTGAGCGACATACTTTATAATCTCTTTAAACCACATCAAATATTAGTCAAGTAAGTGCTAATGGATTCTAATTTCATCGAAGAAACTGAAGTTTTCAGACTACTCAACTTTCCCACTGCAATAAGCATGTGATAAATAATGCCCTAGAAGATGAATCCATGCCCTTGGACACCACATGTCATGAAAAGTAACAAGGGTTAACCTGGCAAGTCAATTGCAATGAACTAGAACTGCCTCCCTCTCTCAGTGTAGGTGTCCTGGATCTACTACAGTTGCTTTGACCTTGCATCACTAAGAGCGGTTATAATGTACAACATAGGATGTCCAAAATTCTTAGGATCCATACACACTTAATAGATCCCACAAACCATCCTCTGCCCTCTTTGCTGACTTACCCCTTTTCCAGCCATTCCCCTGTAACCACAGCCGTAAGCACATTCTATAATATCCATTTACCCAGCATATTACCTATGCTCATGTGCTGTCCATCTATGCTACATCTAGGAATGGAGAGCAAGAGCCTGGACACGCATGTTTGCTATTGATGCCCCCCCCCATTCTGAACTGTGCAGATAATTTCTGGGATATTCCAGCTGCTGTTGTCCTATTCTAATCAACCAAGATGTCTATCTCTCTGAACTAAAGCCATCCTTGCCAATCCTGCCCAGCACTCCCCCCACCTTCCCTTCAAATACAGAGTATCAATCCTATTAAGCAGTCCTTGACCAGAAATCCTCATTTTATTGATATCAACATTTTGAGTTTAACACATCTTAAAAATCCCTACCTTACCGCCCCAACATATTAAACTTAAGATGTTTTGAAAACCAAGTTCTCTACTTTACTTAATTATTGTCCATTAAAAAAAAAAGCCTATTTATTTTGAGAGAGAGAGAGAGAAAGCACATGCACAGGGAAGGGGAAGAGGGAGAGGGAGAGGGAGTGAGAGGGAATCTCAAGCAGGCTCTCCAGTGTCAGCGCAGAGTCTAATGCGGGGCTCAAACTCACAAACCGTAAGATCATGACCTGAGCTGAAATCAAGAGTCAGGCACTTAACTGACTGAGCCACCCAGGTACCCCGATTATTGTCCACTTTTTTTAAAGTGCATCACATAGTATGAAACCAACATGACAGAATATGTTGTAAAACTTTGACCAATATAAAATGACAACTACAATATGTGGTACTGGACAAATTTGTCTCGGCTCTGTTTCTACATTTACTATGGGGACAGGTTCACTTCTTCTTAGAATAGTCTAGCCACTTAGTGGACAGGGGCAGATGGTAGAAAATTCAATGTTACGTTGACCTCACAACTACTCCCCAATAGTATCTTCCTTTGTAGTACTCTGGAGCCTCAAAAACAAGAAAATAATAATTTTAAAAACCAGTTCACATGCATCCAGCCCATTTCTGTTTACAAATCACAAAATGTCTATCTCAATTCTCACCTGAAACTGGGAAACATATATTATTAGTATCTCCAATGTACAGAGACCTAGATGATTATGCGTCTTTCCCAAGGACACATTTTAGAATAAAACCAAAGCTGTCACTTCAACAATTTTTTTTTTCTAATTTCTGGTTACATATTTTATCTATCTCACTATGGAAGTCCTGCCAATATTTAAAAATTATTTTAAAAATTGTTATTTTAAAATTATTAGCATCCCAACTGTCTTCTCTGTTCTAAACTATAATCCCTTGGTTAATGTTTGGAGGTAATCTCATAAATGTAAATAGTGTCCCCAGCAATGCACTGTGATTCCCCTTTGCTCATGTTCTACTTAGGTTTGGGGTTTAGTCTGGGGCTAAGTGCAAATCTGAGGAGAGTGATGATTTGTTAAGGAGTAGAAAAACTGTCATATAAGGAATAATACAATGTCATTAAGTATTTTATCTGTAAGAGAGGGAATGGCATTTGCCTTAAAGTGTTGAAAAATTTCTGAAAATCCTATGTATTTTGTGTAGCTCCAGAAACTAAATTAGGATAGCAGATGCTTGTTAGAGAGAAAGTAATTTCAGTCTACTCTACCTTGCCAAGGTTAAGTCTAATATTTCATTGTATCCTGAGTCCTTCTGATGAATGAACTTATGAATTAATGAGGAAGATATGTTCAAAGTCACAACTTTCCAACCTGCAAATTTATGGCTTTATAAGCATGATCCTAACACCTAACTCTCAAACCCTTACATGAAACAGTTTTTCATGACCCACATATCAATCCATTGCTCTGTACCCATGATTGCCCATTTTCTATTTTAACCCCCCATTATGTCTCCAGTGGACCTCAGAAATAACTTGGTTAGGAATGCTTTCAGCTGCAAGTTAGCAGGATTCTTGACTCAAAGTACACGATGTAGAATTTTAGAGTTCACCCAAAATGTGAAACTGAAAATGCCAATGGCATAACATAGTGAACCTGACATGACTGGAAGAAGCCGAGTTACTATACACTCCAACAAAAATTATGTAGAGGGAATTTCCACAGTGGGTAGGAGATTGGTCCAAGCAGCATTTCTTGACATGAGATCTGATGGCCATCAGAATCACACTGGCATACTGTGTATAATCCATACAATTAGCTGTAGTGATCATGTCATAAAAAAAAAGACCACTCTGGACAGTCTATCATGAACAGATAGCTGCAGAGCAAAAGCAGAATCAGGGAGACTGGATTCAAATGTTTCCATTGCTGCATGTGGGAGAGGAGGGTTCACAGGAAGTAGAGACATCCCTACATCATCAGATTGGCATCTACACCCTGGCCTTCTGAGGGTCTAGAAGCAATTCACACCCAACGGAACAGTTAGGTTTATCGTTGAAGATAAACTGAGTCTGGTCTACTTTTTTTGGGTGTTGGGAAGATGAACCTTCTGTTTGGGAAGCTCTCTAAAATACAAAAATACATATTTATGTTTTAATATATTAAAACATATATATGTTTTAATATGTTAAAACATATTTATGTTTTAATATGTACTCGCCCAGCTGAAACAGTGGCATCAGTGCATTAGGAGTCAGTATATAACCTCCAAACTCCCACCAACAACCAGATACCATAGTTATTTGCAGTAAATTTTAGAAACATGTCAGCCATTTAGGTAAGTCTTCTCTAGATTCATTTTTTTAATTTTTTTTTTTGAGACAGAGACAGAGCATGAGCAGGGGAGGGCCAGAGAGAGAGGGAGACACAGAATCGGAAGCAGGCTCCAGGCTCCGAGCTGTCAGCACAGAGCCCGATGCGGGGCTCGAACTCACGGACTGTGAGATCATGACCTGAGCTGAAGTTGGACGCTCAACCAACTGAGCCACCCAGGCGCCCCATCTCTAGATTCATTTGAATTTAATTGTATTGATGAATGTGGATGGTAGCCATTTGGAATTGATCTCTATTGATTTGTTTCTAATTGAATTCAATTAAGCCCCAGTGATTTGCATTGAACAAATTAAGTTGCACAGACTAATTGGACTGAAGGCATTTTCACTGAGATAGAGAGCATTCATGGGATGAGGCCACTGTGATATGGCTTTCATAAGGCTCCTGGGGTGACAATTATTGGAAAATTATTAAGACTCAACAAATGTTTCAATTATTAAGAACTCATTTTACAGAAAGATGGACTGCATAGTTCTTGTCATTACATTGAACTCTTTGGCTCCCTAATTTGTAAATAGTTCAAGATTGATTCTAAGTGCTGCTCTTTTAATGGCATTTGACCTTACTTACTTATAAGAAATAAGAAATGTCTGTACAGAAAAGAGGAGACAGGGGAGTTCACAATTATTCAGCCTTGGGTGATTCTTTTATAGCTTTGTTTTTGAACATTAAAACTCAGAACATATCTGCAGTATATTGAATGTATTGCATTGCATTTAACATTTCATATCCCCCCAACATTGTCTACTCACTATTCTAACCACCACTGCAGTGACCTGTATTGCAAGGTGCACCCTGCCAGTGCCCCCCTCAGATCATTGTCAGTCTTACTTATCCCAGGGGGCTTCTCTGTTGCTATTACTGCAAGAAACATCTCAAGGATCCACTGAGAGATTATTGCATGCAAATTGGAAATGCAGGATAGTTAATATCCCAAGAAGTGAGAGTTTGAGGAAGGATGAATGGGAGCGGTTATAAGCTAAATGTTGGCATCCTTCAAAATTCATTGGTTGAAGCCCTAACCCCCAAAGTGATGATTTTTAAGAGTGAGGCCTTTGGACGTAGTTAACTTTGTATGAACTCATGAGTGTGAGGTCCTTATGAGTATATTAGTGCCCTTAAAAAAAAGAAGCAAGAGATCTAGATACCTCTCTCTGCCACGTGAAAACTTGGCAAGAAGGCCATCTGCAGGACGAGGGCCCTTGCCAGGAACCAAATTCAGCTAGCACCTTGATCTTGAATTCCCCAGCCTTTAGAACTCTGAGAAATAAATACCTGCTCTTTAAGCCACCCAATGGATGGTATCTTGTTATAGCAGCCTGAATAGACTAATACAGTAATTAATAGATACATGTTTTCCCATTTCTTCTCTTGAATGGAGGTCCTGAGATGCTTTCCTTAAAGCTCTTAAAGTGGGGGTGCCTGGGTGGCTCAGTCCGTTGAGCGTCCGACTTCGGCTTAGGTCATGGTCTCACAGTTCATGAGTTCGAGCCCCGCATCAGGCTCTGTGCTAACAAACAGCCCAGAGCCTGGAGCCTGCTTCGGATTCTGTGTCTCCCTCTCTCTCCCCCTCCCCTGCTCGTGCTCTGCCTCTCTCTGTCTCTCAAAAATAAATATGTGTTTTTTAAAAAGTATTAAAAAAGCTCTTAAAGTGGTTACAACAGACTAGTCATTTAACCCCATAATGCATCTCTTCTTTGGCTTTTTCTATTTCAGAGCTTTGCTCCTGTACTTACCCTGCTTTCAAAATAAAGTATACTTTAGCCTTTTTTTCAGGTTCTATTTCTGGAAAACCCAGGCTAAGCCAATATGGTTGTTTTAGATTTACAGATAAAGAATTTGAAACTTATACATATAGTATTTAGAAAATATTTCACAGCACAAACTTCATTGAACTTGCATTCAAATCAAAGTCTGTATTACCACATACCTCATAAGTGGCAGTCAGTCAGCAGGACTCTTTGCTCATCCACAAGGACATATGTGATCTCTGACCTGATCCTTGGTGCTGCTGCATTGCCCCAGGTTTTGCTTTTATCAGCTTTCCAAAACTGGATTGACTGACATCCATCTATCTGACGAAAGTTATAATCTAGTCAGGAGAGAATCAGGAGGTATTTCAGCAGATGACATGACACTCTATGTGGAAAACCCAAAAGATTCCACCAAAAACTGCTAGAACTGGTACATGAATTCAGCAAAGTCACAAGATATAAAATCAATGCACAGAAATTGGTTGCATTTCTACACACCAATAATGAAGCAGCAGAAAGAGTAATCAAGGAATCGATCCCATTTACAACTGCACCAAAAAACATAAAATACTTAGGCATGAACCTCACCAAAGAAGTAAAAGATCCATACACTTAAAACTATAGAAAGCTTATGAAAGAAATTGAAGAAGACACAAAGATATGGAGAAACATTCCATGCTCATGGATTGGAAGAAGAAATATTGTTAAAACATCGATACTACCCAAAGCAATCTACATATTCAGTTTAATCCCTACCAAAGTAACAACAGCATTCTTCACAGAGCTAGAACAAACAATTCTAAAATTTGTATGGAACCACAAAACATCTCAAATAGCCAAAGTAATGTTGCAAAAGAAAACCAAAGCTGAAGGCATCACAATTTTGGACTTCAAGCTGTATTACAAAGCTGTAATCATTAAGACAATATGGTACTGGCACAAAAACAGACACATAGATCAATGAACAGAATAGAGAACCCAGAAATGGACCCACAAACATATGGCCAACCAATCTTTGACAAAGCAGGAAAGAATACCCAATGGAAAAAAGACCGTCTCTTCAACAAATGATGTTGGGAAAACTGGACAGCAACATGCAGAAGAATGAAACTGGACCACTTTCTTACACCATACAAAAAAATAAATAAGCTCAAAATGGATGAAAGACATACACAGGAAGGCATCAAAATCCTAGAGGAGAAAACAGGCAACAAACTCTTTGACCTCAGATGCAGCAATTTCTTACTCGACCTGTCTCCGGAGGCAAGGGAAACAAAAACAAAGATGAACTATTGGAACCTTATCAAGATAAAAACCTTCTTGACAGCAAAGGAAACAATCAGCAAAACTAAAATAAAAGGCAACCGATGGGATGGGAGAAGATATTTGCAAATGACCTACCCGATAAAGGGTTAGTATCCAAAATCTATAAAGAACTTATCAAACTCAACACCCAAAAAACAAATAATCCAGTAAGGAAATGGACAAAAGACATGAATACACATTTTTCCAAAGAAGACATCCAGATGGCTGGCAGACACATGAAAAAATGCTCCACATCACTCATCATCAGGGAAATACAAATCAAAACCACAACGAGATACCACCTGACACCTGTCAGAATGGCTCACATTAACAACTCAGGCAACAACAGATGTTGGCGAGGATGCAGAGAAAAGGATACACTTTTGCACTGCTGGTGGGAATGCAAACTGGTACAGCCACTCTGGAAAACAGTATGGAGTTTCCTCAAAAAATTAAAAATAGAACTGCCCTATGACCCAATTGTACTACTAGGTATTTATCCAAAGGATACAAAAAATGCTGATTCAACGTGGCACATGTACCCCAATATTTATAGAAGTGCATTAACAATATCTAAATATGGAAAGAGCCCAAATGTCCATCAACTAATGAGTGGATGAATGGATAAAGAAGATGTGAGAATATATATATATGTGTGTATATATATGTGTGTGTATATAATAGAATATTACTTTGCAATTAAAAAGAATGAAATCTTGCCATTTGCAACAACATGGATGGAACTAGAGTGTATTATGCTAAGCAAAATAAGTCAGTCAGAGAAAGACAAATATCATGATTTCACTAATGTGTGGAATTTAAGAAACAAAACAGATAGGGTGCCTGGGAGACTCGGTTGGTTAAATGTCTGACTTTGGCTCAGACAACTCTCTCGGTTCACGAGTTTAAGCCCCCTGTCAGCTCTGTGCTAACAACTCGGAGCCTGGAGCCTGCTTCAGATTCTGCGTTTCCCTTGCTCTCTGCCCCTCCCTCACTTGCACTCTGTCTCTCCCTCTCTCTCTGAAAATAAATAAACATTAAAAAAAAAAAGAAAAAAACAGATGAACATAGGGTAAGGGAAGCCAACATAATATAAAAACAGAAAGGGAGACAAACCATAAGAGACTCTTGAATACAAAGGACGAACTGAGGGCTGCTGGAGAGCAGGTGGGTGGAGGGTGGACTAAATGGGTGATGGGCATTAAGGAGGGCACTTGCTAGAGGGAGCGCTGGGTAATACATGTAGGTGTTATAAATCACTAAGTTGTACTCCTGAAATCATTATTATACTACAAGTTAACTAACTGGGATTTCAATTTTTAAAAATAAAATAAATAAAATTTACAAAAGAACTGTCAATCTTTAAATTACTCTTTGGTACTCAACACATCAAATGGTTTGTGGAAAGAATGAGACCCGGGTGACTTTGTTTTTGTTTTTTTGTTTGTTGCTTTTGTTGTTGTTCTTGTTTCGGTTTTCTTTTTCTAAAATTTTTAATGTTTATGTATTATTTTGAGAGAGAGAGAGAGAGAGAGAGAGCGAGCATGAGTGGGGGAGGGGCAGAGAGAGAAGGAGACACAGAATAGAAAGCAGGCTCCAGGCTCTGAGCTTTCAGCACAGAGCCTGACGCGGGGCTTGAACTCACGGACCACGAGATCATGAGCTGAGCTGAACTCGGTCGCTTAACTGACTGAGCCACCCAGGCGCCCCCTACGGGTGACTTTGTACCATTTGGCTGTTGCACATTACAACAGGCTGTCGCCTACCACCACACTTTCATTCTGCACCAGGTCCTGTAAATTATGTAGCCAGTCTTGGGTAAGTTATTGGGAAGTTAATAAAACTTAAACTTTATGTAAGGCTTTGGAAGAATCTTAACAAGGTGTACACATGGCTCATGTTTTGAGAAAATTTGGAAAACTGTATTGTAACAATTAAGACGTGTTCGTCATCACACATTTGAATTGCACTTCTTTGCCTATGACCTCATTACATCCACAAAGCAAACAAGGGAGATTCTTGGGGGTGACATTTTAACCCCCCAATCAGGTTAAGGGTCATTTGGAGTTCCCACAGAATTTTGTTTTCCTTTCTTTTAAAAAAAAAAAGGTTTTTTTAAAAATGTTTACTTATTTTTGAGACAGAGAGAGACAGAGCATAAATGGGGGTGGGTCAGAGAGAGGGAGACACAGAATCTGAAGCAGGCTCCAGGCTCTGAGGTGTCAGCACAGAGCCCAATGTGGGGCTCGAACTCACGGACCGTGAGATCATGACCTGTGCCAAGGTTGGATGCTCAACCGACTGAGCCACCCAGGCGCCCCTTGTTTTCCTTTCTTGTAACAGCTGTCTGTCAGGGCCTCCTCTTCCATAGCAAATCCCAAGCTCCTGGAGGACGGAACTTATATGTTAGTAACCTTAGTCACCCCAGCTCCTGGCATGGAGCAGATCACTTAATACACAACTCTAAATGTTTCTTTGCCTGAAGTTAACACCTTCACAAGACTTTCTGGAACATAATTTGTAAGGCAGTATGGTTTTCTTAAAAAGCGGTGGTGATCTGGGCCACCTGGGTGGCTCAGTCGGTTAAGGGTCTGACTTCGACTCAAGTCATAATTTCGTGGTCTGTGAGTCCAAGCCCCGCATCGGGCTCTGTGCTGACAGCTCAGAGCCTGGAGCCTGCTTTGGATTCTGTGTCTCCCTCTCTCTCTGCCCCTCCCCTGCTCGTGCTCTCTCTCTCTCTCTCTCTCTCTCTCTCTCTCTCTCTCTCTCTCAAAAATAAGCAAACATTTAAAAAAATAACAAAAAATAGTGGTGGTGGTTTCGTTCTTTCTTTCTTTCTTTCTTTCTCTTTCTTTCTTTCTTTCTTTTTTCCTCTCCATTTCCCCCTTTCACCACTGAAAATTGAAAGGCACAGGAATCAAAGGACAGACAAAACAAAATATTTTGAAATGCTTTTAGGAAATTGTGATCCAAACATTTTGCCTACTGAAGACCTGAGACATCTGCAATCCCGGGTAACGAGCTCAGTCCGCCTGGTAACTAAGGAGGTGGCTCATGTGCCAGCGGGTCAGAAATGCATCCGTATGTTCACATTTTCCAGTAGCATCTGGGCATTTCTACTTGGAATCCTAGAATATCTGAGCCAGAAAGGAGCTCGGGGAGCATCTGTTCCAGAACCACATTTCATGTTCCGGAAACTTGGATCCAGCAAGGACTTGAAGGTACGCCCGAGACCACACGGCACAGCAGAGTCCCAGCCAGAACCACAACCGTCATCCTCCGGGTACAGCCTCTTCCTGCCTGGTTTTAAGTTTTCAGTCCTTGTCACTGTCCCTTTCCCTGCCCCTTGCTCAAAGGACAACATGAAATGCCTAAAAGCAATGCAATATTTCCAATGTTCCCGCCCAGGTAGGACTGAAATAGATCCTATAGATCCTCCTTCAGATTGTGGGGCATGGCTGTTTCCAAACTTGTAATTCAAGTCAGACCAAAACAAGATCAGAAAGCTGCAGGAAATATGACTGGAATTTCCAAGTTCCCAACTCAAAGGCAGGACTGGGGCTGAATCCCCAGAGGCCACCTGCTCTGCATCTTGTTAAAACCATTAGTTCTGGTCTGGAGCCCATGACAGCAGAGGTCACCTTACCGTCTCAATTTCTGCCAATCCCTAGGGAGGAGGCCAAAGGCTCACATCGACCACCTGGCCCCAAGGAGGCATGCTTGTGGGAGGAAGAAATACTCGGATGGGCTTCAAAAACTTCGTCCAATATAAACCGCGCTCCACAGCCAGGTCTGGTCTGTGTCTGCTCCTCTGCACACAGCCCTCCGTTCCCCCCCTCCCCCGCTGACCGTCCTGCCCCTCACGCCTGCCTGGGCCACCTGCGCCTGTGTGCTGGGCACTACCCTTTCACTGCTTCGTCAGCTTTAGACTCACCCCTCCGTACCTGACCTCTGATGGACACCTTTCTGTTCCAGATGCTTCAGACACAAGCAGTTTGCAGCTGTCCAATGTGCTCACATCCCTCTCAGCGCCACACCCGCTCCCGCCTCTTGTTCTACATCCCGTGTCCTCACTCCAGAAGCACGGCCCCTCCTTTGATCCTCAGTCCTTGGAGAGCTCCACACCCCCCCTCCCACTCCACCCTCGGACATTTGCATGGATCATTCTCTCTGTCCCTTCAAGTCTGTGCTCAAATGTCACCTTATCAGAAGGCTTCTCCAGCCATCCTGCAAGATGGACACCTGCCCAGCCTATAAAACTGCACCTTACCAGTGCAGGCTACTGTCTGCTCTCTCCCTCCACCTCATTGTCATCATGACAGCACAGTGCTCAGTTACAAAATTACAGGGAGCCTGGGTGCCTCAGTCGGTTGAATGTTTGACTCTTGATGTCCACTCAGGTCATGATCCCACGGTTTGTGAGTTCAAGCCCCGCATCAGGGTCTGTGCTGACAGTGCAGAGCCTGCTTGGGATTGTCTCCTTTCCCTCTCTCTTTGCCCCTCTCCTCCTCTCTCTCTCAAAAATAAATATTTTTATTTAAATAAGTAATTTAATTTTTATTTAAATAAGTAATTATGAAATTACACTTACAATTACAAAATTACAATTTTATGTAAGTTTACCCTGTGACTATATATAGTATACAATTATTTGTTTATGTTCTGTCATCCCCAAACTAGAATATAACTCTATGAAGACAGGGACTTTTCTGTGTGTCTGTTTGTTTGATTGTCTTTGTTCCCCTTTATTGCTACTGTATTCTGCATAGTCTGACCTCGAGAAATATGTGTTAAAGTAGACAGGGGTGCTAAGCTACGTTCATAAATGGAATATAAAGTGTTTTGATGTTTTATGTAAACTCTTAAGCCATCCTACACGAAAGCAGCCATGACTAAAAAGGAACCAGCCTGCATCTCACACCCTTGAGACAGGGCAGGGGATGGTCTTCAGCTCCTGTGTTCTGTCTTGGGCTTCTCCTGAGGTTTTCTCTGTTTTTCAGTGTCAGACTTTTAAGCTTTCTGTCCTTCACCCCAGACGGCCAGCTCTCGCAAATGGGTATGAGAATCATTCATGCACCCTTGGTGTGCACGTAGGCCTGTCCCAGGGATAAATGCCTGAGGCAACTCAGGTTCAGTGCGAAGTAAAACACTCTGTCTTCTGATATAGGACTTTCTTCCTTTTGTTTTCTGTCTGTTTCTAGCAGCAGCAGTAAATTGGATACGTTTATTTAGCACAGGTGAAATGCCTTCTTTCCCATAAACATTCACATAGAGGTCGGTGTGCTAAGTGGGAAGAACCCGAGTCCGGGGGCCAAGGAACTGTCCTGCCCTGGCCCCATCTTGACTAAGGAGAGAGGATGGCCAGTGGGTACCTGTTCCTCTTCTTCCCCTGGGGCACCTTTGTGCCCAAGAGATGCAGAGCTCCTGTTCTAGCCCGTGCAGTCTGTGGTCTGGGTGTCTGCAGATGACCCCTTGTTCTCCACAATGAGTACATTAAAATGCAAAATTGGTAAAAACAGAGAACAAGAATAAAGAATAATAGAAGATAAATAACTATATTATATAGAGTAAAAAAATAAGAATGTACAAAGGTAGGAAATACAGATTGTTTTTAAGTTAGAAAAGTAATGTTAAAAAGTATCAATACAGAAAAATTAAAAATGAATGAGGAAAAAAGAAGTACATAAGTTCTTTAAAAAATTAAAAATGGTAAACTAATCAATGATAATTAAAGGAAAAGAGGAACCTACAGAAACTAATCCAAAAAAGAAGATAAAGGAAAAGTAGGGTAGGAAGAAAGTTAAGACTAGACAATTTGAACTAACAAATAATAGGAAGAGGGAAAAAAGAAAAGAAAGGAGAGATCAGGGCTGGTGAGTAAAGGCAAAAATGAGGGAAGACGGAGACAGTGGAAATGAGGGAGAGAGGATGAGAAAGGAATCCCCAAAATCAAAAGGAAAGAAAATGCATTGAGAAAACAAAATTCAAAAAACAAAACAAAACAATACAATGGAAAATAATTAAGGAAGGAAGGAAAGGGAAAAATATTTTAAAAAATGAACAAAGAAACAAAAGCACAGTGATCGAAAGTCATAAAAGCAAAAGTAAAATAAACAACATGAAAGAAAAAAGCCATAGGAACAAAATGGAAATAGGAAAAGTGAAATAGGATGTAAATAAAATAAAGACAGTGAGGAAAGTCAAAATCACATGGAGAGTAGAAAATGAGATAAAGAAAGCCAAGAAGTTCATGAACAAGGAAATGGAGGTGTGGACTTGGTCTCTTCCTCTGGCCATGAACAAGGAGGTGTGCCCCTTTCATGGTGACCACAGGGAGACTCACCTCGTGCTGAAGTTCTTGAGCTCACAGATAGAGTATGTTTTTGGTGCCTGAACATAATTTGTCTGGAGTCCTTCTTGCAGGTGAACTTTCTCATGGGTGACATAATGTTGTTTAAGCCCAAACTGACAGGTGCTTCACACTTTGCACAAGACCAGAGATATAGGGGCTCCCTGTGGAGGAAGGTGATGACAGAGGAAAGGATAAAGAACCCTAATTTCAGAATCATAAACAGAAACCTAGCAACATGAATTATGGAAAAGGAAAGATAATAAAACAAAATACTTAAAATACAAAAGCCCTAAAAATGATTGAATTTATGCAGAAGGAAGAAGGAAAGCAGGGAGGTAGGGAGGCAGGGTGGAAGGAAGAGGAAAGATTATACCAAAGACCAGAAAGTAAAATTGAAACAAGACAAAGAGAAAGAAAGAAAAGAAAAGAAAAGAAAAAGAAAGAACAAAAGAAAAAGAAAGAAAGAAAGAAAAGAAAGAAAGAAAGAGAAAGAAAGGGAGGAATGGAGGAAGGAAGAAAAAGAAAAAATCATAAATTGTACTGGAAGTCTGGTTATTTCTTTGAAACATCTTTGCTGTAGTTTGTGAGAAGTTGAAAGCATGCCAGGGAAGAGAGAACATACGGAGTCACTCAAAAGCTGCTGTTTCCCAGGTCTTGTTCAAGGTGTGAAGTATCTGTAAAAAAAAAAACAAAAAAACAAAAAAACAAAACTCTGGAAAAGTATGATAGAACTGAATCAGCCTTTCATTTACAACACCCTCCCCCCCTCTAAAAAAATAATAAACAAAGGAATGGACTTTAATAATATAAATAACTTGAGAATTATTCAGCAGACTGGAAATACAATTTGGGCTCCATTAACAACATTCCAATTTAATATATTTCTAATTGGAAACAGGCTTTCTTGATGGTTTTAAATCTTTAAAATATAATTCTCCAATCTCACATTCACCAACAATTCTCGTTTTGGTTTCCACTACTCCAAGCCTTAGAGGCTCCCAAATCACCAGGATCCTCCACCTCTGCATGATTACTTGAACCCTATCTTTCGTTTGGAACACACTTTTTCCATTTTCTGATGCCGAAACCAAAAAGGAAAGGGATGATAAAAACAGGAGAGACAGCTGATTGAAACTTTTTAGTAATGACATTGCCTTCTTGCATCAAGGAAACATCTTGACTTAAGAAACACCATGGAAGTAGATTAAAGACTTGAATTCTGAGCCATACATTCTCTCCCGGATCTTACTTCCCATGTTTGTTATTATTTTTTTAATATTTAACATTTATTCATTTTTGAGAGACAGAGAGAGTGCATGAGTAGGGGAGGGAAAGAGAGAGAGAGACACAGAATCCGAAGCAGGCTCCAGGCCCCGAGCTGTCAGCACAGAGCCGGATGTGGGGCTCAAACTCACGAAACGCAAGATCATGACCAGGGCCGAAGTCGGAGTTGGATGCTTCACCGACTGAGCCACCCAGTGGCCCCTCTCAGTTCCCATGTTTAGAAGCTACCCTTTGCTCTTTAATATAACAGATGTTTATAACAGGCATGATTCCAAAGGGTTTGGGCCCTACCGGGAGTAAACCTCAAAGCAAGGACTCAAGGCCAAGAAGCTTATTTGGAAGAAGTGGCAAACAAGGACACAGGACAGTTAGGACAAGAAGAGTCAGCCAGTAAAGATGATTTCTCAAGTCGATGTGGGCGACTGGATGGACACGGGGAATCCCACAAGGAAACCCTATGAAACGCCTGGCGGTTACCCTACCTCAGGGCCAAGCAACTGGATGTTATATACACTGACTCTCCTCACCCTCACTTGAGGGCAGCTAGGGGTCTGTCACGCAACTGGCTTGATCCCTTCTGGAGAAATCCCTCAACCAAGAAATTCAGTTACTGATATTCAGAAGTCCACGAGAGCACCTGGTTGGTAGGACTTGGGAGGTGAGGGAAGAGCAAGGATGGCATGCGGGACAAGAGCTCATGAAAACAACCACACAAATGTATCGTCTGCTGGGAAAGTGTCAACGTTAGGATTTCTCATGCATCCTAACCATTCTATGGGTGAGTATGGTTTTCCTCATTTACAGTTAAGAAAATAGAGGCTTATCTAGTGAGGTGGCTTCTTAGTGTCAATACCTAGCAAGTGACAATATGAAGTCAAAATCAAGATTTCTGTCACTACATCCCTTAACGTCTTTTACCATAAAAATGTTTGACCTGCGGAGAAAATAAAAGAGGAAGCTAAAGCTCCCGCTCCAGACTACTGCATCCAGTGAGTTTGTCCTGTTGAGGGGCAAGGGGCTAATCTGAACTGTCCCCAGGTCAAATCAATCACCCCAAGACAGAAGAGGAAGTAGAACGCGTGTCTCTATCGACATCTTTCCTTCCTTCTCTGCTCATCTGGTCGGGCCCCTCCCAAAACATCCAGGCCTCCTGCATGATAAAGATTAAACTGCTGCTGCTAGTATACCTAGTTCTTACGGTCGCTACCTTTGGTTGACAATGATAGAATGAATTAGAATAGAGTCATAAAAATATTTAAAGATCATGGTCTACGCGGCCAGAACTACTAGGCACTTGACATCAATTAGTCTCAAGCTCTCTCTTAAGCTCTTCACAATGGTGTAGCCGGCATTTTAGTTGAGCCACGTCTGACAGTTTGCATGCTAATTTTGTCCTGGTTCACGCCAAGGCCCTGGGCAAGGTGAACTACACCCTTTAGAACCAGACTGCAGAGAGTTCCCTTGTATCACTTCATACCAACAGAATACTGGTCTTGAGATTCTATTTCACCCTCTTTACAAGCAAAGAGTTGGCCTGTTACTTTTTTTTTATGTTTATTTATTTTTGACAGAGAGAGAGACAGAGAGACAGAGCACGAGCGGGGGAGGGGCAGAGAGAGAGGGAGACACACAATCCGAAGCAGGCTCCAGGCTCCGAGCTGTCAGCACAGAGCCCAACGCGGGGCTCGCACTCACAGACCTCGAGATCATGACCTGAGCCAAAGTCGGCCGCTCAACCGACTGGGCCACCCAGGCCTGTGCCTGTTACTATTTGATGATTGTTGGCAGATGACACGAGACGCCTGAGTTGGAGGCGAAGGACTTTATTACCCATGGGAAAGCAGGCAGCGTATCATCAGTACATTAGACTTGGTTCCTCTTGCCCCCAAGTCCCATGGGGAGATGAGCATAATATGGGCCAGATTAATGCTACACATGCAGCGGGTTTGTTTCACATCTAAGGAGTACTTAGTTTGGAATTCTATTACTTTTATAGCAGGGTGTAAACTAGCCTGCTATTTGTCCAGGAGGAAATGTTACCTTACCTCTCAAGGTTACCCGCTGTGAAAACAACATCGAGTAATGGCCTGAGTCAAAAGCATTCGAGCCCCCGGCCGTGGCACACCCAGAGCGCTTGGAAGAGTCTAAGAGGCCCACAGAAGACTGACTTTCTAAGAGACACCTGCACCCCCGTGTTCACGGCAACACCGTCCACAATACACAGGTTTGAAACAACCTCCATCCTCCAGTGTGTGACCATATGGATGATCCTAGCAGACGTCACGCTACAGCGGAAGAAGTCGGTCACACAGGACGAACGTCACGTGATTCCACTTACAGGACGAATCTACATCAGCCAAGCTCATAGAAGCAGAGAATAGAAGGGTGGCTGCCAGGGGCCACGAGGAGGGCAAAATGGGGAGTTCCAAATCAGCAGGCATAAAGTTTCAGTTAAGCAAAATAAAACCGTCATAGAGATCTGCCATACAACATGGTGGCTGTCCTTAACAGCATGGCATCGTTCACTTTAAAATATGTTAAGTTGGGGCGCCCGGGTGGCTCAGTCATTTAAGCATCTGACTCTTGATTTCGGCTCAGGTCATGATCTCCCAGTTCATGAGATCCAGCCTCATGTCGGACTCTGTGCTGACAGCATGCAGCCTGTGTGGGGCTCTCTCTCTCTTAAAATAAATACATAAACATTAAATATAAATAAATAAAAAATAAAATAAAATGTGTTTAGCAGAGGGGTGCCTAACTGGTTCAGTCAGTGGAGCATGTGATTCTTGATCTTGTGTTGTGAATTTGAGCCCCATGTTGGTTGTAGAGGTTATTTTTTAAAAAACAAAATCTGTGTTTTTTTTTAATTTTTAATGTTTGTTTATTTTCGGAGAGAGAGAGAGAGAGAGAGAGATAAAGGGAGGGAGAGGAAGAGAGAGAATCCCAAGCAGACTCTTCACTGTCAGCACAGAGTCTGATGTGGGGCTCGATCTCATGAACCCTGAGACCACGACCTGAGCCAAAATCAAGAGTCAGACACTCAACCAACTGAGCCACCCAGACGCCCCAAAATAAAATCTTATAAAATATTTATGCGAAGTGGATAAACCCCATGTTAAACATTCTTACTATAAACACACACACAAACACAGGTACACAAAAGAACAAAAGGGAATTCGGGGAGGTGATGGATATGTGTAGGACCTTGATTGTGGTGATGGTGTCGTGGGTGTTCGCATATGTCCAAACTCATCAAAATGTATACATTAAATATGTTCAGTTCTAATATATCAATTATAACTCCATAAACCTTCAAAAAACAGAATGGGCCAGGTGTTGGGGGCAGTGTGTAAACTAGACTTCTGTGTTCATATCTTTGTGGATATCTTGATCTTTTAAACCAGGTAAATATATTACCTGTTACCTATAAAAGTAAATTAAAAATTAAATTTTTAAAAAGTTTTTATTTTAGGGGCGTCTGGGTGGCTCAGTCGGTTAAGCGTCTGACTTCGGCTCAGGTCATGATCTCGTGGTTCATGGGTTCGAGCCCCACGTCAGGCTCTGTGCTGACAGCTCAGAGCCTGGAGCCTGCTTTGGATTCTGTGTCTCCCTCTCTCTCTGCCCCTAACCTACTCACATTCTGTCTCTGTCTGTCTCAAAAATAAATAAACATTAAAAAAATTTTTTAAGTTTTTATTTTAATTTCACTACTTAGTTTCAGATGTGCAATAGAGTAAAAAAGTAAATTTTAATTGAAAAAAAAAAGAGGATTGACTTTCTCAATATAGTGAACTTATCAAACGTGACCTGGGAATTCATTATACCACAGGGCAAAACCTACGCCATGCACAGAATAATTAAAGGGCATAAATGTTCACTTATATTAACTACCACATAAAATGATCTTGTATGCAATATATCCAATACAGTATAGTATGATTTCATAAAATAAACAGTGCTTGAGTAGCTGTTGATTGTCACCTGCTTTCTTGGAAGAACAATACCCAGGCTATGCAGGGTAACCATCTGGAACCTATTTCTAAAGAGTGCTGTCTGTCTTGCCAGGGCATATTAATGGTGTGTATACATTTTCATCCAGTGAACAATGGAGTCATAGCCCAATACCCCACCCCGACCCCCAACGAATGGTGCAAAAAATCAAACACCACCTCAACATTTGAGCGTGTGATTTTAACAAAAGTCCAAGGATTTCCACCTAGCTCAATCCCTTTGAATTTTGCATTGTTTCAATCATTCACTCAACAGAAATGCATTGAGAACCTGAAATATCCCTGACATAAACAGAGGGCAAGCTATTCGCTTGGGGCAGGGGCATCAATCACTCAGTAGGGCAAAGAGAACTTGCAGAAATTATCCCACTTAGCACACATTTCACTGAGAACCTCAAAGGTCAACTTGGCATATGGTCACCTAGCTGGGAAATGCCATGAGGTGGAAGAGTTCGCAATGGATAGAAAAACTTCTTTGCCTAAGAGGAAAACCTCCCTGCCAACACCTCATTCCATATTCTCTCTCTCCTCTCCTCCTCTTCCTGCCTTTCCTCTTCCTCGTCCTCTTATTCCTGCCACAGACATGTAGACACAGGATGCACAGACACATCACATGAGGGATTAAAGGCAGGCTGCCTTGCCCATTTTTAGGCAATGATTCCAATAAACGATTAGCTTCAAGAGAGTTCATCCCAGCCAGTTAATGCTGGGATTACCCCCTTCTTCCCTCCAGCTCTCGGCCGTCCTTAGCATTTCTCGATTTCATGACTAGCTCTCGCCCTTGATGGAAAATGGCAGTTTGGGTGAGTGAGAGATGTGGCCATCTTTACAATGATTCAATCTGTCAAAGGAAAATCAAAAACAAAAACCCTTCATGGGGGCTGGGGGCCCCACTCTGTCCAGAGATGGAGTCGTAGAACCCTTTTCCTTGCAGAGTTATTTCTGTGTATTGAGTTATGTCTAATTTTCTGGAGTGGTGAGTCTCGGGATTGAAAGTGCTTATGTCTCCCTGACCAAATAGATCAGAGCCGGCTGCCTTCGGAACCTGAATTGAGTGACTTCAAATACCACAGATGCGGACACTTAAATTTGAAGATGAGAAGGAAAAAATAAAAAAAAGAGGGGGAAACGGCTGTGTGGCATCTTTTCCACAAAACTGAGATGTTTAAGCACCAAAATCAAAGACCATGCGGGGAGCACCCACGTTCTGAGCTTAGGTTAGGAGATGCTTTATTTCCCAGAAGAGACAAAAGACGAAAAAATAATCGAAGATGTGTAACTTATCTTAAAGTCATTTTGACTCACCTGTATGAAATTCAGGAAGCCCCTTGGCGGAAGGGGCTAGTCAGGGGTAGCAGGATCTGAAAGGAGCTACATCTCCCACTGTCCCTGCAGTGGGGGTGATGAAGTTTTGGGGTGATGGGTGGTGTGGGAAACCAAGGCAGGAGGAAATGGCAGATAAAACTAAATCTGCTTATAACCCGCAGCCCAGCGACAAACACTTGAGGCCCGGCAGAGTAAATAAAATGTTTCTCCAGGAACTCCCTACTGTCTCACTGCTAATGCTTTGCTAGAGGGAAAAACAACCTTAGCTGGACAATAGCTAGGCCTCCAGTATCCTGGGAATCTTCTCTAGCATGTGAAAATCTCACTGGAAACTTCCCCCGGACTTTACCTCCCCCAAGTCTATGGTATAAAACCTGTCTCTCCTCATGGTCCCGGGGCAGCTCTTCCTGCCCACGGGTCGTGGCCCCGTGCCTTCCTAAAATCACCTCTTTCGCACCAAAGAAGTCGTCAAGAATTCTTTCTTGGCCGTCAGCTCCGGACCCCACGAAAACCCCCCACCACCCAAAGCCTCATCAATGGAGGGGGGGTGGTTTGTGGGGTCTGGAACTGATAGCGAAGTAGGAATTCTTGAAGAAGTCTTTGTTGCGAAAGGGTGATTTTATGAAAGCATGGGGACAGGGACCAAGGGCAGAAAGAGCTGCACGGTGAGTGTGGGGGGTGACACTTTCATGAAGTCAGGGGGAGATGAAGTCAAGAGGGAATTTCCAAAGAGACTTTCACATGCTGAAGACTTACTGGAGGCCTAGGGGCACCTGGGTGGCTCAGTCAGTTCAGCATCGACTTCGGCTCATGGCATGATCTCAAGGTCAGTGAGTTTGAGCCCCGCGTCGGGCTCTGTGCTGACAGCTCGGAGCCTATAGCCTGCTTCGGATTCTGTGTCTCCCTCTCTCTCTGCCCCTCCCCCACTCACACTCTGTCTCTCTCTCTCTCTCTCAAGAATAAAAAATACTAAATAAAAAAATAATAATAATAAAACAAATAAATAAAGACTTACCCGGAGGCCTAGCTATTGTGAATCTCTGGTTGTTTGTTCCTCCAGCAAAGGCTTCAACACTAAGACAGTAGGGAGTTCCTGGACTTTGGCCTATTGATTTCTGGTAAACTGGTGGAGATTCTTATCAGTCTGACCATTTCCCGTTTTGGGGGGAGCTGGGAGTGTCCAAGGAATATCATACGTGTCCCAGCTGGGGGTGGGATGCTGGTAGCCTGCACTTTGCCCTCAGCCAGCCCTATGCTCTCTCATCAGGGGGCCTGGCCTGCCCAGAGGTACCAACAGTTCCTGCCGTAAGAGAATAAAGTGCTCTAGAAATATTAGAGGAAACGGTTTGAGCTTGAAGCAGGAGAGAAAAACAGGAGAAATTTCTCAGGAGAGATAATTCTGTATCCCCAGCACCTCAGAGACGTGCCTTCTTTCTCCCCACTGCATTGAACGACTTCGAGTTCTCGTGTTTGCCCTGGACCTCTGCCAGGGCTGTGCTCCCTCATAAGGAACTTGGCTCCTTGCATTCTGGCATTAATATGGGCGAGGGAGTGAGCTTACTACAAAGAGAAAATGTGGCCGTGGAGCTCTCTGTTAAAATATCGTTCAACATGCAGCTTCTTGATGAGCTTTTGGTCTTTGACGGCTTTCTGGAACACCCCTCAAGGTTGCAATAGGCGCGCTGTTCTCCTCGTTAACATGCGGTGTTCTGCTTGATGGGTGAACTTTCACCGCGTAACAAACAGTCCCCCCCAAACTAGTACTTAGCTCCAGATACTGTGGCTCAGGCTGGCATATCTTCTAGTCTGGTTGCTTCGCTCCTTGCTGCATGAACAGTTAAATTCAAAATAATTTTAAGATGTGTTACAAAGGCATAGTTCAAACCATTGGGCTTACACGGTTAGAGGACAGAAAGAAAACCAAATCTCATTCACATTGGAGACTTTTTCTGTGGAGAGATGATGTGGAAATGTTGAGGTTTGGAGCTGATGGCCAAGAAAGAATTCTTGAGATGTCTTTGGTGCAAAAAAGGTTGTTTTGGTAAAGCACAGGGACAGGACCCGTGGGCAGAAAGAGCTGCACTGGGTTGAGGAGGGACTGATTAAATAAGAGTTTCTATCCTATTGATGAGAAGGCAGGCTGAGAGTTTGCAAGCACAAGCTAGCATTTCCATCCCCCCCCCCCCCATCCTATCCACCAGATGGGATATGTGTGACATTCCTCAGGCACTCTTGGTTGCCCAAGAACAAAGGAAAGGAAAGAAAACAAATGGTTAACTGTGATACAGGTCACAGTCCTGCAGGACATGAGTCTCCGTCAGTTTACAAATATCTTAGTAAATTACAAGAAAAAGACAATCTTATCAATAGCCTCATCTGCAGAAACCTATAGACTCAGTTTCCTGATCCCCAACATCACCCTCCCCTCCATAGTGCCATGGGGAACAAAGGCAAGAAAGAAATGGCAGATAGAATTCAATATCCTTACAATCTGCAGCCCGTGGACAACTACTGGAGGCAGGCAGAGTAAAACGTTTCCCCAGGAACTCCCTTCTGTCTTATGTTAATGCTTTACTAGAGGGAAAAACAACCTTAGCCTGACAACTGCTAGGCCTCCAGTAATTTGTGTCTTGAGCATATGGAAAATCCCTTTAAGAAACTTCTTCTTGACTTTACCTCCCCCAGCCCGCCCCACAGTATATCACTAACAAGTCCTTCCTCACAACCCCAGGGCAGCTCTTTCTGTCCATGGATCTTATCCCCATGCTTTAATAAAATCACCATCTTGCATCAAAAACATCTTCAAGAATTCTTTCTTGTCTGTCAGCTCCGAATCCCACCATCACCCCAAAACCTTATCACTATGGAGGGGAGGGTGATATTAGGGCTCCAGGAAATTGAGTCTACAGGTTTCTAGAAGTTTGGCTATTGATAAAATTGCTTTTTTTCCTTAGAAATCATTAAGACAGTTGCAAACTGAGGGAGACTCATGTCCTGCGTGACTGTGATCTCTATCAGTTAACTTTTTGTTTTTCTCCTTTGTTCTTGGGCAGCCAGGAGTGCCTGACAATGTCACAGGTATCCCACCTGGTGGGGGGTGGGTGCTGGTATCTGCTTGTACTTTGCCCTCAGCTTGCCTTTGGCTCCCTCATCATTAAGAAAGAGAACTTGAATGGGTCCTTGAACAGCCAGGTTCAGGGAACTGAGAATCTGTCCCTGGCACCTGACTGAGAACTTTACATAGGTTGGCTTATTCCTTCCTTTAAAGTCCCCCAAATAGGCACTATTAACTTTATTTTACAGATTAAAAACTGAGTCCAAAAAGCTAAGAATCTTGCGTAGGATCCTATATCTAAAATATAGAGTGAGCATTTGAATGTTTATGTATTTATTCTTTGAGAAGAGACCATGAGCGGAGGAGGGGCAGAAGAAGAGGGGGCCAGAGGATCTGAAGTGGGCTCTGTGCTCATAGTATCAAGGCCGATGCTTGAACTCACGACGAGATCATGACCTGAGCTGAAGTTGGATGCTCAACCGACTGAGCCACTCAGGCGCCCCTCGAGTGAGCGTTTGTACACAACTCTGACTCTGAAACCCATGAACTCCTCACTCTTTCAGCTTTAGAGAAGACAGTTGATTTACAACAGTCTCCTTAGTTTATGTCCATAAAGAATACTAACATTATTATTATCTACACTGAGGATATGCTTTCTAAGATCATTTGAACCATAAGCAGCACAGACTGGCTTGCTGGTAAGAAAGTCAGGCCAACATGCGTCCCCAGAACTTCAGCTGTGAGTCTTAAGGACTTGTGACCATTGGGAAGTTCTCTAATATTTGGGGGCCTCCTATACTTACTTGTTGGTGCACTCATTTTGATCTATCGAAACTAATAAAATCAGCTAAGGGTAGCTTAAGAGATTAAACAAGATCATCACAAAATGGTGAGTATTGTTGTTATCACCAAATCAAACAGAGGCTATTAGGGAAAGGAAACTGGGATAGTGTGATTTACAATAAGAAATGCATATTTGGTTTCCTTTGCCTTTCCTGGCACATGCCCTAAAACCTTTGAAAGGTCTGAGAGGTAAAGGTGTCTTTTGTTATGTTAGTGAGGTGACTTGGTGACTCACTTAAGGATGGGGACTGGTGGCCAGGAGGACAACCATGTGATTAGAAGGTTGGAACTTTCAGACCCACCCCCTTGACCTCAGGGAAGGGAGAGGGGCTGGAGTTGGAATCAATCCCTATTGGTCAATGATCTAATCAATCATCCCTAGATAAGGAAGCTTTCATAAAATCCCAAGAGGACAGGGTAATGGGAGTTCCCACGCTGGTGAACTGCTGGGGGCACAGGGAGAGTGGCTCACCTGGAGAGGTGTGGAAGCTCCACGCCCCTTTCCCACACCCTCCCCTGGGCGTCTCTCCCATCTGGCTATTCCTGAGTAAACTGGTGATCTAGTAATTAAAAGGTTTCTCCAAGTTCTATGAGCCACCCTAGCAAATTAATCAACCCCCCCCCCCCGCCCCAGACAAGGTCATGGAAACCTCTAGCTTCTAGCCAGATGGTCAGAAGCACAGGTAACAATCAGGACTTGCAACTAGCATCTGAAGTGTGCGTGTGCTGGCAGGGGGACGGCAGCAGTCTTCTAGGACTAAATCCTTAACTTGTGGCGTCTGATGGTATCTCCAGGTAGGTAGTTTCAGAATTGAGCTGAATTCTTGGACAGCCTGCTAGAGCCTGAGAACTGCTTGTCGGTATGGGAGGTCTACACACACATCCACACACACAGAGGAGATGAGTCCATGAACCCCAAAAAGAGTAACATTCTAAGATGAGGATATAGCCATTGGGGAAAATGAGAAATGCAACTGGTGACTGGAAAAAGAACTGTGTTGGAACACTCCATCATATAAAACGTAAGGATTGGGTTAATAGGATCTAAGCACCAGCATTTGGACAAAGGGGAACCAATTTTGTAATAGAGACATCCGGTAGGTAACGATCTCTGATACTTTGATCTGGGTGAGGCTCACGGCAAAAAATCACAGCAGAAAGTATTTTAGTCATTGTAAACATCCCATTGACAAATCACTAAAAGTTTGAATACAATCTCCAGATCATTCATACCCAGCACCCTTTGACAGATAGAAAGTCCCCCAAACTGGTGGTTGAGTTGGACCCTACAGTCTGCATTTCCTACCCGCTTACCAAACATCTGTTAAATAAATTAAATAATATTTATATTGCAACAAGGGCTCTCAGCTTTATCTTCAAGCAGACCTTTTAACTGAAGACAGACTGTATG
This sequence comes from Panthera uncia, assembly GCF_023721935.1. NCBI lineage: Eukaryota > Metazoa > Chordata > Mammalia > Carnivora > Felidae > Panthera > Panthera uncia. The sequence continues at coordinate 5,187,186 of NC_064812.1, read as the reverse complement.
CACACATAGGACACAAAACAAAGGCTCGTCCATCCTTCTCTTTACAAAGTACTGTGGATGCCTGAGAGTAGACTTTGACACTGGCTCTGACAGCTGAAGTGTCTGTGGCTTTGGACAAGCCACCTACCTTCTCTGTGTCTCTACTTCATCATCTGTAAAATAAGGAACATCATGGAGCCTAATTCACAGACTTCTGTTCATGTTATTTTGTAGGCAAATACATAATCCTGATGACTATAAGTGACAATTGTTTTCTACAGATTGACTTTCAAAGAAATGTTGAATCATAGCCAATGGAAATATTTGTAATTCCATAGGGAAATATGCCTTCTTTGATTAAATTTTTTCACTGTGCTTTTTTTATCAGCCTTATCATTAACATTATCATTATTGCTGTTATAGTAGGTCATTAGTCATATTAATAGAGGTAAGAAGGTTGACTATGCTGACATCAGCCATAGAAAGGCATAATACTAATAAGCTGCAAATCTTCTTGTTTTATTGGTTCCTAGAAAAGGAAGGGAAGGTGATATAGTAAGTATCAGATACTACACCAGGTAGTTTATATAAACCCATTGCATCATAGCAGACTTCCAATTTGAGTACATAAACTGCACTCTACACAGAAAATTGAAGCAGCAGCTAAAATTTTCCTTAAGATCGCAGGATCAGTATGTGGTAGATCTGGACTTTGAACACAGGTTTCACTAACTTAAAGTCCTGGTTCTTTGCATTACTCTACCCTATTTTTGGAATTGATACATTTTAGGGAATGGATTTCAGGTTCTCCGAGTTTCCAGGAAATGAATCAGCACAGTGTGGTAGCACGATGTGCCGTAGGAGCCAACATCAGACCTGCCTTAAGTAAAGCCCTGGGCCCTTCCACTTCCTAACAATGACTGTGGGCCGGTCCATCTGTCCTCTTTGGGACTCAGTTTTCTTATCTATAGAATGGGTGCAATTCATCTCTACTCACACGCGGTTGACTGACCTATGTATGAAAATGAATATGGGAATGTTTCATATATCATAAAGACCCTGGGGAATGCAGTGAGTAAGTCATGTAGTATCAGTAAATTTAGGATCATCTCACTTATCAGATATACTCAGGCAGCATCACATCCTGGGCCCTCCACACCTTTGTCACCCTCTGTAACACAGTCCTCAATTCTTCTTTTCTAAACCTCAACCCGACGACCATTCACTACTTCAGCAAATCATGTGAGCTCTATTTAAAAATACATTCCAAAGTCCTTCTGTGGTCACCGCTACCACCCGAGTCCAAGCCACCCTCTCCTACAACTGGATGTCTCACTGGCCTTGATGACACCCTGCCCTGTTGACACTTTTGCCCCTCTAGGGTCCATTTGCCCTAAAACTGGCCTCCTTAAAAGTCTCCATTATGCTAAAAGTAAAACCCAAACCCCTGCTGTGGCCTTAAATGGCCCCATGAGACCCAGCTCTTAGGCACCACAACTCTGTCTTGGGTCCTAGTCCCCAGCCTCCCAAGCGCATTGGGTGTCTTTCCTATCTTCCATCACTCACAGCCTGTCTGGGCATAAACGCCTTTACACTCTACCAGGATCACTCACCCCAGGTCCTCATCTGCTTCCTTCACAACACTTGGGTCTCAGTTCAAAAGACTCCTCCCCCTGAGTCTCCCCCGTCTCCCCGATCTAAACAAGCAGCCCATTTCACCCATACCCATGCTACCTGCCGTCTGCAGGCCATTTATTGCTACCTGAAATAGTCTTCTTCATTTATTCACCTGCTTACTGTCGATTGCCCTGACAAGACTTTGACTCCGCGAAGGAGGACCCTTGTCTGTCTTACTCACCACTAGCACCCAGACCAGGGCATAGGATACAATTTATATATGCTGGATGGATTTTATTTTATTTTTCCATGTTTATTTATTTTGAGAGAGAGAGAGAGCACAAACAGGGGAGGAGCAGAGAGAAAGGGAGACAGAGAATCCCAAGCAGGCCCCGTGCTGTGGTCACAGAGCCCAATACAGGGCTTGATCTCATGAACTGAGAAATCATGACCTGAGCCAAAATCAAGAGCCGAATACTCAACTGACTGAGCCACCCAGGCATCCCTATACTGGATGGATTTTAAAGAGCAAATCTCTCTTATGCTCCTGCAGTCACTGCCATGGAATCTTCTGCCTCCTCAAATGTCCCTCCATTTTCCTTAACCATTCGGGTCCTACCCCTGCCTTGCTTTTCCCAGTTGGGATGCTTTTCTCTGCGTGAAAGCCACTCCCACAGCTTTCCTTGGATTGAACACTAATCTAGTCTCTTTTTTCCCCATTATTTAAATCTGCGAGGGTGTCTCACCCATAGTCTATTTCTTCAAGAGCATGAGTGGAGGGGTGAAGTAACATTTTGTAACATTGGCAATGAGTCAGCCATTTTATACATCTATCACCCGCTCTGACTCTGCTTCATGGCTTCAGGGACCATTTTTTTCCCATTTCACAGATGAAATGTTCAGAGGGATTAAATAAAGGTCTTAGGGTTGCACACTATATGTTGCAAAGCTGGGAACAGATCCAGGTCTGACATGAGAGCAAATGTCTCCTCCTGCTGTTTTTGTTTGTTTGTTTGTTTGTTTGTTTGTTTTCCGCTTCTCTTCACCATATCTACCCCCAAACAAGGCTGAACGGAACTGAAGGATGGGGTGGGGTGGAAAATAAGACTGCTCTGAAGACCACCTCTGTTTCTCAGCGGGATCTGAGAGTCCTGTGGTGGGTCCTTGTTTCCTGTCTGATCTCCCTGCTGTGCCTCCAGAACCTCACAGAGGGAAGGAAGGGGACCAGTTGCTGGGCAGAGCGCCCCGTACTGATCATACCGAGGGTTCCATGTTCCTTGGCATTTGTTTTAATGGTCACAAAGAATGGATTGTGACTTCTGGATGGTGCTGAAAATTAGGTTTATTTGAAGATGGACTCACCTCAAATGGCTAAAACTGTCATCTCATGTTGCCAATATGCCATTCATCCTTGAAAAGAAAAGAAAAATATAGCATTCCACCCCCAGCCCACCTCCAGTGATCTATACAAAAAAAAACAAAACAAACAAAAAAAAAAAAACCTTGAAAACCCACCAAATTAGAATTACATTGTTCTCTCTGGCACTCAGCCAGCTTCTCACACTATCCAAGGCTCAGAGAAATAGCTTAGAGAAAATATGTTTTTCTTAGTTTCAAAAAGATTGAATTAAAACTTCACATTTGAAATAACACCAGGACCAGCCAAATTCAATAAGCCAGGAAGTCTGGGAAAGGTGCCTCACATGGACACACCCAGGCACGTGTCACAGCTTGAGCGACATGGGTCTGTCTGTGCTGTGGACAAAGGGGATAGGATTGGAGACCGGCGTGTTCTGGTCCCCACCTGGCACCATTTACTGACAGCCCCCCAGTGAGCCACGTTACTTCCCCAGGTATTCTGTTCCCTACGTGCAGAATTGAGGGCCTGGTACATACTCCAGAGCTGAGAAACAATACGGGGGCTGAAAATGGAAAAACGCATCCCTAAGACTCAGGCACCCTCACAGTGGGCACTTGTCTCAATCTCAAGTTCTTCATTGGTAAAATTAGAAAAACAGGCCCTCCTTCACAGGGCTGGCCGGGGAATTAAATGAGACAGGGCATGTGAAATTACCAAGAACCTGGCTGACAACAGCTGCATGGCTGATAACTACGGGTTAGAACTTAGGGGTCAACAAACTCCAGCCTGCACACCAGCTGCCTGCTTTTGCAAATAAAATTTAATTGGGACGCAGTTACGCCCACTGGTTTACCTAATGTCTATTGCAACGGCAGCATTGTGTGCTTGCTTTAGAGACTGGGAGTGGGAATGCCTCAACATCAGAAATATTTACTATCTAGCCCTTTGCAGAAAAAGCCTGCCAATCGTGGCCTCAGTGATTGCTAATGTCCCCTCCAGCTCTAACTTGGGAGAGAATTCTCTTTCTCTTCTTTCTTTCTTCCTGTCTTTATCACCCACTTCTACCTCCTGCCCACTGAGCGCCTCCCTTTTTCATTGCCTTCCTCCTTTCTCCCTTCTTCCTCCTGCTCCTCCTTCTTTTCTCCACAATGAGATAAAGGCCAGATAAACACACTGAGCCTTTGTGAGAATAGAAATATGTGCCCCTCCTTGCTGGTGGATATAACTGGAACTGGTGCCAGGACCCACGGCTTCGACCTCTGTAGCTGGGACTGGATGGCACCCTACCGTCAGCCACGTCCTGTGTCTCCTTAATCAGGAAACAACCCGTACATGGCTCTGAGCGGCCAGACATTTCTTAGACACTACTGAGGCTTTGTACTTGGCACCATATTTTCTCTACTTTAAAATTTGTTTTTAATGTTTATTTATTTTTTAGAGAGAGACAGAGTGCGAGCAGGGGAGGGGCAGAGAGAGAGGGAGACGCAGAATCGGAAGTAGGCTCCAGGCTCGGAGCTGTCAGCACAGAGCTGGACGCGGGGCTCGAACCCAGGAACCGTGAGATCATGACCTGAGCCGAAGTCAGACAACCGACTGAGCCACCCAGGCGCCCCTTTCTCTACTTTTAAAAATCATTTTGGGGCACCTGGGTGGCTCAGTCAATTGAGTGTCTGACTTCAGCTCGGGTCATGATCTAGCAGTTTGTGAATTTCATGAGAGCCTCTGTCCCCCTCTCTCTGTCCTTCTCCCTCTTGTGCGTGCGCGCACTCTCTCTCTCTTTCTCTCTCTCTCAAAACTAAATAAACACTAAAAACTTATTTTGTTCAAAAGAGAAAAAGAGACAAAAGAACAGACTTAACTATAGAGAACAAATTGGTGCTTACCAGAGGTGAGGTCGGGCGGGGGGGGGGGGGGGGGCGGGTATGACTGAAATGGGTGACGGGGATTAAGAGTACACTTACTGTGGGGCGCCTGGGTGGATCAGTCGGTTAAGTGTCCGACTACGGCTCAGGTCATGATCTTGCGGTTTGTGAGTTCGAGGCCGCGTCGGGCTCTGTGCCCACAGCTCAGAGCCTGGAGCCTGCTTCCGATTCTGTGTCTCATTCTCTCTCTGCCCCTCCCCCCCTCATGCTCTGTCTCTCTCAAATAAACAAATGTTAAAAAAATTTTAAAAAGAGAGTCCACTTACTGTGAGGAAGACTGAATTATGTACAGAATTGTCAAATCATTATATTGTACAACCGAAATTAATATAACCCTGTAGATTAATTATACTTGAACAGAAAAAGTAAAGTGAGTTTCCTGTAAAAAAGACATTTTGTTCATATCATTCTTTTAAACTAGACTGAACTTCTTCAGAGTAGGGCTATCTTATTGGTTCTTAAGATTATGTATCTACCATTGACCCTTGGCACCGGGGTGCCACCCCTCCACGTAGTCACAAATCTGTGTATAATGTCGGACTCCCTAAAAACTTAACTATTAATAGCCTAGTGTTGAAATGAAGCCATACCAATAATACAGTCAACTAACACATATTTTGTGTGTTCTATGCACCATATACTGTACTCTTAGAATAAAATAAGATAAAGGAAAATGTTCTTAAGAAAATCATAAGGAAGAGAAGACACACATATAGCACTGTGCTGCCATTATCGGAAAGATCCACGTGTAGGTGGCCCCGAGCAGTTCACACCCGTATTATTCAAGGGTTAAGTATATATCACAATGCCTGGCATTTAGGCTCATTGAATGTTTGTTGAACTGAACAATTTTCTTTAGAGTAACATGTTTCTTGTTAATTTCATATTACGTCATTCTGACAAGTCCTGTAGTGTCACTCAGTCTTATTATTTCTGTGCTTAAAAGAAACTAGTTTATCGAAAGTGGGAACTGACACTTTTAGTCCATATTATCCTTAAAGGGATGAGTAAGTGAAGAACAACTAATGACATGCCTTTTATAATTTGGATGGTTCGAGGGGGTTCTGCCCTTAAATTAGGAAATGATAAACACCCTTCTCTCCAACCCTCTACTCTGCAACAGTATTCAGTATTTAAGGAAGATGTCTGGGTGGACCCAGGCCATAAACTCTTTACCCAAGTGTGACCAAATCCACCTGCGAGACATCAGATACATGCCCACGATCTGCTCATCAGTTCAAAGTAGATCCAATTAAAGCCTCATTTACAGGAAACTAATCATAGTTTCCTGCAAATTGGAGGAAATGCTGTTCCAATCAAATACATAATTCCTCTTCCCTTATGAGTCAGGCTTCCTGGTGTTATGTGACATTTACCAGTTGGCATAACCCTCAAAATTATTCCTTTTGGGAAGGGATCCTTGCATTATGAATAAAATTTTAATTTGACTTTGATAGAACTTACGTTTTTCTGATCAGCCTCTCCCAATCTTACATCATTACATTTGCAAACTTTGATGTCAATTCAGTCATTTTCCATGTAATTATTTTATTATCTGAGTGTGAATGACAATGCCTTCCATTTACAATACTGAATTCACATGCCTTTGCCAGTAGGCTTTACCCACATTATCTCATTTAATCCTGAAAATAACCACAGGGGGCATGGGAAGTTGCCATATTTTATAATTAAAGATAACAGTAACAATAGCATCAAAACAGAAGGATAAAATGATTCAGTAAATTATTCATAATTGCATAGTAAGGAAGTAGTGAAGCACATATAAATAGGTCTAGTTTGGGGCGCGTGGGTGGCTCACTCGGTGAAGTGTCTAACTTGATTTCAGCTCAGGTCATGATCTCACAGTTCAAGAGTTTGAGCGCCCCATCAGGGTCTGCGTGGACCCTGCTTGAGATTCTCTCCCTCTCCCCTATCTCCCTGCCTCTACCCCATTCATGCTCTCTTGCTCTCTCTAAATAAATAAATAAATAAATAAATAAACTTAAAAAATTTTTTTTAAAAATAAGTAGGTCTAGTTCCTTACTCTGTTCTCATAATCACTTAGCAATATTGATTTTGAGGCCACTCAAAAATGGAACAATGGAGCAGGACACTGGACTGTCTTCACATCACTACTAACATTACTGCAGTAAGCCACTGCTTTAGGCTGGATGTTCTAACAATTTCAGGAATTGGGGAGGATCGGTCAGATGAACCTCTCTTAGCCATTCCAAATCTGAGAGTCCCTCTAGGGAAGGGGCTGCAAACTATGTTTATCACCTATATGAATGGTTGAGAAAAACATCTCAAGAAAATACTTCACGGTACATGAAAATTATCTGAAATTCAAATTTCACTATAAACAAATTCATGTCGGAACACGGCAACACCAATTTATTTTTGTGTTGTCCGTGGCCGCTTTTGCATTACCACGGCAGAACTGAGCAGTTACAACACAGATCACAGGGATAGCAAAGTCTAGACAATTTGCTATCTGTCCCTTTCGTTTATTTTGGGGTACAGTCTCATTGTTATCTCCTGCATGGAGGCTTGCTTTCTTTGCTCCCTCTTGAATATGAAAAGTGCCAATAATATCTAACCCAAGGTATATGATTTATCTTACACCATCAGGACTGAAAGGCTTTTATTTCAGCTAGTCTAATCATGATTGATGCTTTGAAACTCTCTATGACAGTCCTGCCCGACAGAATTTGTTGTGATGATATGAATGTTCCCTCTCTGTGCTGTGACTGTATGTGGCTACTGAGTCACTGAAATGTGGCTAGTGCAACTGAGGAGTTAGATTTTGGAATTTGGGTTAATTCAAATTTAAATCTGAGCTCCCACATTGGACACTGAAGGTCTAGATTCTCCCTGCTGAGTGATCATGGGACCTTAGCTTGAATGATTCAATGCCAGTCTCCCACTGTGTCTTTGGACAACTCTTACTAGCTAACAGTCCTGCTTCATGGAGAAAACGTGGACAATAATGTATATACCTTATTTTTAGTTCAAACACTCGGGGGCATGAAAAATAAGCCTAATTTCCCTAACACTGTCAACCCTTCACATGTCTGAGATAAGTGAGAGTGTGTACCGACCCATTTAAATCTATCTGAGAGGCATGCTGCGTCCTCCAAAGTTGGGCTGGAAGCTAAGGGGGGCTAAGTGTACCAAGTAGAACCAAGTAAAACATCACCCACTGGGCAATTTCTGCCCACCATGGAAACCCCTTTCTATTTAGATGTTTGAGCTCTAGTGGGTCACAGGAATCCCACCAGGGAAGACCACATCTTCCTTTTCCCCGTCTGTTGGAAGTTCAAGCTCAGGTAGATTGGCAAGCTTCTGTCAATAAATGGCTCCCGCCCTCCATGTTTAATTTGGAAAAAAAATAAGCCAAATGGGACAGAGACAGGAGATCACTCACAGTAGAGTGGCGAAGTCCAATGACTGTATTCTAACCAGACTGTTCAAACCAGAGAGTTTGAAACTATCCCTTGGCTATATTCTCAGTTTCCTCAGCACTTAAGTTTTGGTCCGTTGTACAAGCTTTAGTCTCCAGCGTTACCATCGCTTCTCTATAATATACTTCCAGGAATTTCTTTTCTCTTTAGGTTAGCCAAATCGATTTTTGTTATTTACAGCTAAAAAGCCAGGGTGGGGTAACTATCAAATTTACTCCTGTGGAATTACAACCAGTTTTGAGGTTAGTAGTCAAACGTCCAGGGAACAGGAGGAATTTTGTGGAACAGGGCTGGTTTTGGTTGACTTTGGTCTATGCACTGCAAAAGTAGCCAGAATTGATTCTGAGTCTGCCAAGGCCGTGTCTGCAATCCTCAAATGATCTAGAGGGCAGACATGGCCTGGCCCTGTGGGGGCCACAGGGAAGAAAAGGCATGTGATGTCACTGTCATAACACAGTGATCTAATGCTAGGAGGGAAGATAAGAAAAGGCAAGATGAGATGCTAGCACAATAACCCCCAACACTGTGAATTACATGAACTGCCATTTTCTCATTTTCTGTCTTGGTGTTTAGAAAATTCAGAATTAAATTTAAAGCTTTGGAAGTCAGAAACTACATAAAACTGCGTAACCAGGGGATTTGGCTTCTACCCAGTCTCTTGATATCACTTTAGATTTTATATTCCTATCGTAAGGATCTCATATCTTTTCGAGTTTAGGTGTCTCTAATACTTGTTTTGGATGTGGATAAGGTGTAAATTTAAAATAAGTTATTCATCTTCAGTCAGAAGAACAAAGCTTTCCTGGGCACAATGGCCAGGTGGGGGGGGGGGGGATCAATGATGTGGTTCCTTCCATGAGGAATACACATTACATCCGTTCACCAGCAGAAGCTTTGGGAGGTGAGTTCAATGGTCCAAGCTACTGGAGGAGGAAATATCGAGCAGCACAAGGATGTAAGTGAGGGAAATTCAGGGCCTAATCTAGAGAAATGGCCTTGCATTTGGGGAGTCAGGAGGCTGGTTGCCCTGGTGGATGGTCAAGGTTTACACAATTGTGCTACAGAAACTCCTGTGGGAGCCAAACGAGAAAGTACACCAGGATTAGACAAGGTACCAAATGGTGTCAGAAAAGAAAGTAAACCCATTAGTTTGGGAAGATATAGAAGGGCTTCAGAGAGCAGGTGTCCTAGACAATGACAGTTTGATGAGAACAAAGGAAGAGATTCAGAAAATATGTTGGGTTTCTGTGTGTACATGTTGATCCTGGGCCATGGCCTTGTACTGGGGCCTCTGGGGTTACTGGGAAGAAGAAAGGTGCTGGAAGTATGTGGAGATTATTCCTCTATCCCAAGGCCATAATTCAGGCAAGACCTGGCCCTCACACTTAGAATCAAGATTAAGTCAGTAGGCATTAAAAACCCAGAATTTCCCAAAATAAGGCTACCTTTTAACTGGGAGGTCTGGTTCCTCCAGCTGGAGTACATACTGCTTGGATTCTGGAGTTGGACAGACCCTAGTGTGCTGTGTGACCTTGGGCAAGTCATTGAATCTCTTTTGAGCCTTGGTTTTATCACCTGTAAAATAGAGATGATAAAGCTTAATTTGTGGGATTTGACTATAGATGTTAAACGAGACAATGAACTTAAAATTCCTGGCATGTCAAAGGCTCTCAATAAATGATACTGACAGCTCTTTTCCCAAGCACCTCTGTCCTTCCAGGCACGATTCCATTCTTTGTGCTTCTGCTGCTTAGAACACACACCGGCTCTGTCAGTCCACATCCTATCCATTAAGTCCCAACGCATATGTCTCCAGTTCCATGTGTCCTCCCTGCACTGTCTCAGCAGAGAGACTGTCTAGAACTATTGTCTTATCATTTGGGGCACTTGGCTACATTTTCCTACAGCGCTGCTTTTCACCAAGCATCAGACTTTTAATGGCCATGGTTCATCTCCCTTTCTGAACTGTAATCTCCTGGAAGTTAGGCTCTAGGACTGCATTCATCCACAGTTAGCTCAATGTCATTACAACGAACCCTTATCCAATGCCTGCTGTCTTATAGACCCCATGGAAGAATCTGGGGATGCAAGGAAGAATAAAACTAGCCTGAGTTCTATCTATCTATCACAAACTAGCCTGAGTTCTCCAAGGGGGCAGCAATCATTGACAGACGTAATAGTCACATGGTATTAGGCTCCTAAGATAGAACCCTAACGTGTTGATGTATTTTCAGAGAATGTGACTGTGGAAAGAGAAGCATGATGAAATAATGCCTAGAAATGGAAGTCCGTCAAGAAATCAGCATTTAAGAATCTTTAAAAAAGGGGGTGGGGTGGGGAGGAAAAGTGTATGATACCAGCCATAAGCAGAGAAAAGACACCAGGAATTACAACCATTCTGCAGTAACCGATATTGGCTAAGAATCACACTCATGGAAATTGAATGGAGAAGCCAACCTTTTAACAGTGAAAAGTATGCCCCCAAATTTTCATTAAGTGATTTCCCACAAGAGCATTTATGGCATGCTTGCTATATTGCAGGCACTGGGTACTAGAGTTATAAAATTAATCAGACAGTACTTGCCTACAAAGAGCTCGATCACAGAAGAAGAGAAAGTAAACAGATAACCACAACCCGGTGTAAGTGTTATCATGGGAAGCAGCTCAGACATTATAGACAAGGGGGAGAGAAATTTGCATTGTGGGAGCCCCAGCAAGGGAAGGGTCAATTTTATTTGGACACTTATTTATGTCCTTGATTCTTCCTTGATTCTTAGCCTTCTGCCCTGTAATTGGCCACATCGAGAACCTGGGCAGACATGGTTTTCGAGAAACCATCACTAACATTTCAACAGTGCTTTAGAATAGGAGTCAGCAAACTATGGCCTGCCATCTGTTTTTATAAATAAAGTTTTACTGGAACACAACCATATGCATTCCTTTACATATTGTCCACAGCTGCTTGTGTGCTAAGTAGCAAAGTTGAGTAGTCGTGATAGGGGATGAGCGGCCCACAGAGGCTAAAGTATTACTGGATGGCCTTAAAAATTTTTTTTATGTTTTATTTTATTTTTGAGAGAGAGGGAGAGACAGATGGTGAGTGGGGGAGGGGCAGAGGGAGAGGGGGAGACACAGAATGTAAAGCAGGCTCCAGGCCGTCAGCACAGAGCCCGACACAGGGCTCAAACTCATGAACCTTGAGATCATGACCTGAGTCAAAGTTGGATGCTTACCCAGGCGCCCCCTGGATGGCCTTTTAAAAAAAGACTGCCATCTTTAGAGAAGTGTCTATTCATGTTTAGGTATGTGATTTGGGGAACCTAAAAAGCAATGGATGCCCTTGTTTCTCTGAACCAGCTGAAAGATGGCAAACATCAAACAGGAAGGGGTCAAACATCACCTTTATTACTATGAAAGCACTATCGGAGGACGGGGCTTAGGACTACAGCCAAGGGCACATGTTAATAATGCCCCCGGAACTGAGTTTACCTCCAGAGCTCTGGGGACCCCCACGTCTCCCTGTGGGTTCTGCTACCGAACAACTCACTGTGCACAGCTTCAGAGAATACGTGCTCCCTGCAGTGAGGGAGCTTAGTGGAGAAGAAAGGGAGTGGCTGAGCTCATCTGCTGGAGCTCAACAATCTGGAAAGTCCCTCCTCCCCAGGAGCAAGAGAAGATGAGCAGGAGTCTGATTCTGACTAAGGTCCTTCTACAACAAACTGGAGGAAGGAAGCCCTATCCAGCCGCTGTGTATTAGGAACTCTGTCCTCACCAGAATCTGGAGCATGGGATTCTTCTCTCCTGAGCCTCCTCCCCAGGCGGGTGGGTAGCCCTGGGAGTCTGTGGCTGTCAGAGAAGCAGCCCCACGTGTGACCCCCTTATCAGACCTGGGTCCTGCTGCGCACTTCCAGTTAGCATTGCGAACCCAGGCAGCCCTAACTTATGGGGATCCTGCCTCCCCCTTCCTCCGGGATTTCGACTTTCTTCTCTGTTCTCCCACTTTTTGGCAGGGGTCCTGTTTGAGATGAATGGATAGTCCTTGAACCGTGCCATCATTAATTTCCTGACCATGAATACGAGCACAGAAATTACCTATAGGCAGCTGCCGTTCCTGCCCACCCAAGCAGACCAGAATCTGGTTATAGTTTTCACATCATTTCATTCGATTCACCCAGTGCAGAATATGCGGAAAGAAATGCCAATATGCTACCAGCCTAAGTCCTCCAGAAATCCCCAGTGTGCCTTCCAAAAGCCTGCAGGAGGGGCACCGTGCTTCCTCCAGCCTGGGAGCCCAAGTGCCACCAAAGTCTGCTTTCTTCTTCCTGACACTGACATCACACCATGCCTCTAGCACAGACCACGGTGTTTTATTACAAGTCTCAGGACGGAGCGATGTGTTCCGAAGCAGACGATGTTCCCCTTCGGGGGCAAATATCTCTCATGTGCATATCTCCTGAGGCTCTTACAGCAACTTTGGCGGCTCCTGCTCATTTCCATCGTCAGGCCAGCAGAGAGATGAACGGGGTGCCCCTCGAAGTCCAAGGTGACGCTCCGTAAGCCGCTCTGATGAGAGACGGAAACCACAGATCATCCTTGAACGTGGAGCCTGTGTCACTAGGAGCTCACAGGCCTCTGGGCGTATGAATCCCCAGTGAGCATGACTACAGCTTGCTGGGTACCCCCTCAAGCAGGCGTCCAACCCACGCAGTGGGAAACAAGGGGGCTGCGGTTTGTTCCACAACTGGCATTTTAAGGTGCATCTTAGGGGATTAGCTCATTCTGAATGGAGACAAGGAGAGACTCCAGAATTATGAAGGTAGTTCACGAAGGCGTGCACGAAGGAGTAAACGGCAAGAGGAAAGGCCTCGCTGTCTTACAAACCTAACACCATGTGTCGGTGATGGCTGGCCCCCTGGAGAACTCAAGCTGGTTTGTGATTTACTCTTCCTTATACCCCCAGCTTCTTCCATGGCGTCTTTAAGGCAGCAGGCACTTCCATCCAGGTTTGGAAAATCCTACTACTCATCTTTTTATGCAGAGCTCCCAGCCCAGGGCCTTCCCCCCACACCCAAACAATGGTGTGTTCAGAAGGATGCAAAATCACGCCCAAGAGAGGAGACTCTGCTCTGGGTACAAAGTGGTATCTGACAGCCTACAAGGTCATGAGTGACTCACTCTTCAAATTTGGAAGGAGGAACGAGGAAGGAGGGACAGGAGAACAAGGCGGCAGCTTTGGGAAAGGCAACAGGCTATCTAGTATTCCAAGGAGAAGAAAAAATGGGGAAAGGTGCTCTCAAAATAGGAGGAAGTTAAGGGGTAATTAGAGGAGAAAAAAATAGAATAAACTTGCTGTTGACATTTAGCTATTTTGAGAATTATAAAGCTAATATATGGTGATTGCTTCCAAAAGGATATGGAGGTCTTGATTGTTTCAACAACTGATCTACAAATATAATGAACGTCAGCTACGAGCAAGATACGTGGCTGGGTCAGATACAATGAAAGAAAATAGAATTTGTTGAGTGCCTTCTGTGTGCCAAGCATGTTAACACTTTTAATCCCCAGAAAATGTTGTAAGGGACGTAACTGTCAGCACTCACTGGGGATATGAAAATGGGCAAGAGAATATGATTGCAACAAAATAAAGGGCTATGGAAGATGACTCTCCATAGACCAAAGGACCACTTCTGTGGATCAGGTGACCCTCAAGACAGAAGGTATGTGGTGCGGGCAGGGGGAGACGCTGCCATGTCTGTAGGGAGGCGCTAGCTCATATGGGGGTCTATGAATTGGGCCATAAGAAATCTGGCCTTAATCGGTAGGTGATGGAAACTCATTAAAGGGTTTGAACCCGGGAGTGCCCTGGTGCTTTTTAAAATTCTGAGTGCTCAGGGCACCTGGGTGACTTGGATAAGTGTCCGACTCTTGATTTCGTCTCAGATCGTGATCTCGAGGTTCATGAGTTTGAGCCCCACATGGCGTCAGGCTCTGCACTGACCGTGTGGAGACTGTTTGGGATTCTCTCTCTCTCCCTCTCTCTGCTTCTCCCCCGGTCGAACATGCTCTCTTTCTCTTTCAAAATAAATAAATAAATATAGTAAAAAATAGTTGTGAAATTCTGAGCGATCAATCTAGTAGTAGTGGGCTGAATGTAGTAAGACAGGGTAAAACAAGAGGGCGAGGGAGCTATGGCAGTAATCTAGGCAAGAAATAATGGGGGGCAAGGAAAGAGCAGGGGTCAGGAATATAGCAGATGGAGAAGCCACAGAACTAGCAGGAAGGGGCGACTGTTGCCAGCAGAGGGCGGGAGGGAGACCGAAGAGAGTCGGTTGGCTTTGAGTTTGCGCTTGAATTTCTGGATGGGTGACTGTGAAGCACACGCACAAAACAAAGGCCAAGTCCATCACCTGACTGGATTCCCCGATGAAAACACACCAGCTGCTTTTAGATTCAGACAGTTTACCACTTACATAGTGAAAGGAAGTTCAACCAAAGGCACCAGCTCCCTGAGGTCCTTGCTTTATACGCCAAAAAAGACAACGTTGCAACAAAAGGGTGTAGATTGCTTCAACATGAGCTGGGGACACCCTGGACAGTGCTGGATAGTGTCCCCAAAAGAACCTGAGAATGTGAACCTTTTTGGAAATAGTCTTTGCAGATGTAATTAATCACCTCCAGATGAAATCATTGTGGATTTAAGGTGGGCCCTAATTCCAATGGCCAGTGTCCATATAAGAAGAGGAGAGGACACGGGCACACAGAAGGACATGTGAAGGTAGAGGCAGAGACTGGAGTGATGTGGCCACAAGCCAAGAGACACCAGGAGTCACCAGAAGCTGGGAGAGTCAGGGAAAGAGGACTTTGGAGGGGGTGTGGCCATGCCAACACCTTGATTTCATTTTTTTTAACGTTTATTTATTTTGAGAGAGAGGGAGAGAGGGAGGGAGACAGAGAGAGAGAGAGAGAAAGGGAGAGAGAGAGAGAATCCCAAGCAGGCTTCACACCGAGGGGCTTGATCCCAGGACCATGAGATCATGACCCGAGCCCAAATCAAGAGTCGGATGCTCAAGGGACTGAGCCACCCAGGTGCCCCTCCCCCAACACCTTAATTTCAGACTTCTGCCCTCCAGAGCCATGAATAAATTCCTGCTGTCTCAGACCTCCACGTTTTTGCTATTTGTTACCGCAGCCCTAATAACACACTCCATTTCTAAGGAGCCAATTCCAGGCTGTGGTTGAGCAGTTCTATATCCTGAAACTATTTTGAGTACATGGGACAAAAAGCCCCATACTCCATGAGACCCCGGGAGCGATGGGGAGGGGGAGGTGAGCAGGAGACGGCTGGACGGCAGCCCCTTCCAAGGCCCTCATCCCCTCCGGTCCCAGGAGGACTATAAAGTGTCCACCTAAGACTCAGATGAGCTGCGGGTCAAGCCCTCCCCTGCATGGGCCTCTGTGGCTGCGTGCAAGGCTGCCACGGCGCCACGGCAGGACCATTCCCCTGGAGACGCTCTTCTCTGGCAGCCGCTCCCCGGAGAGCCACGCCCTGGCACTCAGTGACAGGCAAGAGCCTGGCCTCTCCTCTAACAGAGTCTGAATGGAGACTTCTCACACCTAACCTCCCAGCCACAGTCTCTGATGCTTAGAATGGCTGGAAAACACAGCCACAGGCTTGGGTCTCCTCGGCTGACACGGCCCTGATTCACGCATGGGGGTGATGTCTGAACGCACTTCCAATGCATCTACCACCTGCCCCCCCCCCGCCCCGCCCCCGGCATAGTCTGTCTCTCCCACCGGATTCGCCTGGACCCCCCATTGGGGCCTGACCCAATTCCCTAACTAAGTCCCTGCTGACTCAAATCGCCTCAGTGACTCCAATGTGCATCTCGCCTCCCTATGTGGGGCTCTGATTCCTCTGCTCTTGACGTATGAGTGAGTATTACTCTTAAAACAGGCAGATTCTTCCAGTGCTTTAGTGACCCTTGGAGTCTTCAAATTTTATCACTTCGTAGTGGACTCTTTCCTCAATTCCCTCACCGCTTTGGTTACCTGTGGAATTAAATTTCACAGCACAGATAATTTCTAAACTATGCTGATAGGTACTGCCTTTGGATTATATTTTAACCCATCCAGTTGCCTTCATCAGCATGAAACTCAGTGATAGGGTCCTATATCTATGCCCATCCCAAACCCTTTAGCTTCACATTTCCTGGATATCTGAACATTCCCACACACGTATTTTGTGAAGTTTACCATATAATGGGAAAATGAATCATATGGACCTTAAGGCAAGGCTACCTAGGTCCAATTCCTGTATCTGCTGTTTACTAGCTTTGTCTTCTTAGACAAATTATTGAGCATCTCTGGGCCTTAGTTTTCATGTAGGAGCATTATAAGGGCTAAATGAACTAACATAAATCACCTAGAGCATTGTCACGCAGCAAAGACTCAACGCTCAATGATTAACGGTAATGAAGGTGATGATATTAACTTTGGCAAAGGTGACTGTGCCCCACGCTTCCCCCCTCATGAATACTGCATTATTCTCCATGAAGGCACTACTCCACTTTGTAAGTAGTAAAACTGTCCGTCTTTCTGGACCTTTGCATTAAATGATAAATTCCTTGAAGGCCACCATCTTGTTTCATTCATTTTTATGTCTCTTTAAGTAACGTCTGGGACATGGAGCCTTAGCACAATTATTGTCCTCACTCCCTTCCTCACCTTATTAATTTTTTAATAGGATGTACAAATGGGCCAGACCAACTTGTTAGAAAAAAAATAATGCTTCAGCAATTTGAATAATTATGTGGTATATTTATAAAATATTTCAAAAGCTAAACTCTAAGTTATACATTGGATGACAATTATATGAACAGTTTGAAGGGTAAAGCCCGTCTTATGCCTTTTCCTGCTGGCAGAGATGCATTGAATAGAATTGTACAGTACTTTTTTTTTCTTTCTCTTTAGAGATTATTTAACTCTATCAATCTTATTTCCAGTTCAATTATGAAACCAACAGGCCACACATACCATACATCCAAAAACAAATTTAGTCTTCTGAATATTAATTAACATTGTTTCAAAGAGACGGGCAGTTTATCGCTGATTTAAATTAAATATTGAGAAGGAAATTAAAGAGATTTTTATTTCATTTATTCAGCAGCAACATTACAATTTATACAAATGAAGGCATAATTAAACAGTCTGCCATTAAATTACAATCTGCATCTCATGTAAGCAAACATATTAAAATTGAAAATGCTTGTCATGAATATAAAACCAGCTTGCCTGAATAAGAAATACTCCAAATGTACAATGCGCATTTAAGCAACTGCTTTGTTTATTTTCCAAAGAGGATTGCAGCTCTTTTGATATGACCAGACTTGTAGGTTACATCACTTTTAAGATATATGGTCAATAATAATTCTAACACTACTAATGATAGCTCTGTTGTGGTAATCGCTGGTAAGCACGTAACTCACACTAATTTAATAATTTAATTCATGAGATGGGTATGTATCGGTGTTATCTGTTCTAAAGAGTGTCTTTTGTTTGTTTGACTAGTTGGCTCTGTATTGTTTTAGGGAGAAAGAGAAGTCATGTGGACATAGCCATGCCAGAGAAATTAACTCTGGGGAGAGCCAGGTTACAGTTGAGGAAGAAAAGGAAGGGGCCATTCAGCAAAGAGAAAGATCTAGGAGGAGACTGGTTCTGGGATTTGGCTGGTGGAAGGTGCATACTCAGTTACAACAGTAGTCCAGAGACCATAGAGAAAGTAGTCACTAAGAAAACACCATTTCCTTGTATTAGCTTGGTGGTCTTGAACAGGTTACTTAATCTCCCCAAGTCTTCACTCGCTCATCTACCAAGAGAAGACAATAATATTCTCAATCCTTCCCAACCCCCCCCCCATGGTGAATATCACAGGATAATAGATGATGGTTGGCATCTACTAGGTACATTTCTTAAATGCTTGAAAACTCAAACTAGAATTTAAAAGGGTTTGCAAGAGAGAAATGCCATTTCTACTATGTATCAAAGCATAGCTGTGAGTGGAAAAAATGGAATCTCAGGGAGTATCACATAAACAATCTTATCCCTGTCTTCCTTCTGCTAGTTCTACGCCCTTGATATCTGGTGGTATAATTTTGCAATCAGAATGGCCCCTAGTTATAATCTAAAACCCCCCCAAGGACACAATACCCATGAATGCTCACCAAGGCAACGCCATCTGAAGCAGTAAATAGTAATTTCAATAGATAAAGCAAGCAAGTTTACCCACAGAAATTCTAGGAATCACCAGATTCTAACTGCAAACAATTGATGTGACATAAAATACATCGATCTGACCAAGCCAAACTGGATTCATTTAGCCAAAGAAGAAACTGAATAGTGAGGATGCATCTCAGAGAAGGAAACGAACCTCGTTACCACATGGGTCTGCTAATTTGACAATCAAAGATCCGACCTTTTCACCTAGAGTGGGTTTGGGTGCTGATTCAAGCTTTAGGCATCCTCCGCTGCTCAACTAGCACAACTGGCCTATTTCCTGTCAAGTCAAGAGTGTTACGAATGGTGGCCCCGCCCACATTCAGCCCCAGTGAAACACTTCTCCTCAAATAAACTAACCACCCCCCTCTATAAAGTTCTTTCTTTTAAAAGCCATCTCAAGGTATCTCCACTTTCTAATAAGTCATGTATTCATTCCACATGTTTTCAGTTAAGAGTCCCAACTGGGATTTTGTTAAATGCTGGAGAGTCAGCAACGCCTGGGTACGAAAGCTCAGAGCCCTCTGCTCACCACTGCGGGGGGCTCAAGTTTACCTGTGGGATTGCTCCTCTCTCCCAACAGTGTTGGTTATGGCTGTCTGGCTGCCTATTTTTCTGGTTACTCAGCGTCTCTTCCAGTGTTGTTGACTCAATGGACAGTGAATTACCAATTGTAATACCAGTGGTCCTGACCTCCTCATAAATGCTCACTCTTCCGCAGGCCCCTGGTCCAACCGATTGCAGTGAAAAGAGCCACAGGAAAAACACATCACGGCTCGGCCTCCTCCCCATGCCCACAGTCGATGACCCAGGAACGGACTCCTGATCCAGCCAGCCAGAGATGGGGACCAAAAGACTTGAACCAACTGGGATGCTTTGTTGGGTGGATATGACAGTTGATGACTGACTGGCAGCTACTGTCTGCCATGTTGACTGGAAAACAGTGGCAGTGGATGTGCTGATCTGAAATAAAAAGACTCCTGAGGACCTAAAGTGCATGAGTCCTTTACCTCAGTCCATGTCCAAGGCCTGCCTGCACCATTCTGTGAGGCATTCCCCTTAACCGTGGAATTAATCCCCTTTTTTTCTTCAACTGAAGAAGATCACTATAAAGCATGCACCCAGGTAGTCAACCAACTTAAAATTTGTACGTCTTTTCCTGTTCCCTGCTTCCCCTTCAGCCTCAACGTAAAGCCCTCCTGATCAGACCGTGTCCAGATAAACAGATGGTTTGGGGAATATATTCCACTTCTATCCATTTTCCAGCCTGATTTATTGAATCTAAATTCTCAGTCAAATTCTGCTGTGCAACACCCTCTCCAGAAACAGTCATGAACTTTCTCATTTCCCAGCTGCTTCCCATTTGGTCAGAAGAGCTTTTGAAAATATAATTTGAGCCTACAATGTTTAATTTTCACTGACCAGCCACGATGCTTTTCCCTGTTTGGAGATCTATCCTACATCATCCTGTAGAGCAACAGAACAGCAAAAGTCTTATTAATACAACACCCTCCATCAGTTGTGAGGACTGGCGATCTAAAAAAATTTAACTTCCTCTCTGTTAGCAGCTAACTCTTACACTGTCTTAGTGATGGACACCTGAAGACGTGTGGAGATTTTTTAGTCGGAAGTGCCTTGAGTACCTCTTATTAACCTCCACAATTCAAAGGATAGACAACAAGCCTTCTGGGGGTTCCCTAATTAAAGCCCCTTTTCTAATACAAAAGTATGACTATTTCAGTAGACTCTGGTAGGACACTGTGAAATGCCTCTAACTTCCCCACTCACATCCCTACTCCTTATCTCCAGCAGGACCATTATTTTTTTAATGTCTGTTTATTTATTTATTTTGAGAGAGACAGCATGAGCGGCGGTGGGGGAGGGGGGCAGCGAGAGAGGGAGAGAGAGAATCCCAAGCAGGCTCTGTGCTGTCAGTGCAGAGCCTGATGGAGGACTTGAACTCACGAACCGCAAGAACATGACCCGAGCCGAAACCAACAGTCGGACGTTTAACCAACTCAGCCAACCAGGTGCTCCAACACCATTATAATTTCACTCCACTTTCTTTACTCAGCTCTAGTTTTGCTAAAGCAGAACATCCCTTCTTCCGTTCAAGGTACTCTATTTTCTCAAGCCAACCCCACCCCATTTTTTCTGGGACTTATTTCAATGCCTCCAGTTGGCCAATTCGGAATTCCTCCTCCGAAGAGGCAGAAGTGCTCAGACTCGGGTCTCCAGTGCCCTATCCGTGACCCTTTCTATTTGCCTGACCTTCTGTCCTCATACCTTTCCTTCTCAAAATCGGGTGTCATTTCAGACTCTTCAGTGTCGTGCCTCTGCACAGACTTTGCCATCATGATTTTCTTCACCAGAAAACATGTCAGTTGCAAGTAAACCTAGCTGTAAAATGGACAAGATAGTGGAGCTTACTAAATGAGGGTTATGTATTGGATTGCTTCAGTGGACATTTGGTGAAATCAGTAATTACTTCTGAGGAGCCACCTCCCTGAAATTTGTTTTTCTTTATCGTTTCCTTCCATTTCTCTCCAAACTAGCAGTGACTGCAAATGGCTCTAGATCTGGCTGTGATCCTTCCTGATATAATCAGTTGTTACAAAGAAAAATCATTAGCATGATGCAAAATTAATTAGAAAAGTCTGTTGCAATTTATAAATATGCATTTGTGGTTAAATAAATCTAAAGATTTGGATTTCGCTTGATGTCCCTCAGGGTGGATAGTTTGCATGCTTATAGTGCACCAAACAAGAAACCTAATCAGATCGGTTCTGCCATAAATGAAAGCCATTTATTTGGCCCTAATTGGGATCTGAGAAGTTATTAAAGCATATTTTTGGAGTTTGTTCAAATTAATTATTGTGAAACAAATGGATTTATAGGCAAGCTACTTTCTCAAAAACATTTTCCCCTGAGACAGCTGTACCTTGTTCTAACAAATGAAAATTATACGAATAGAGAAATTATAATGGTCTATCAGGGTTGGAAAGCAAAGTTGGGGGGGGTGGGGATCGGCATTCAGGGCAGACGCTTGGAAGGTTGTCAAATAAAACAGAGCTGTTTTGTACCCAAGCTCTCAGCATCCAACTCACAAATCTTTCTGCCATGTTTCCACTGGAAGAAACAAGTTTGTTGAAAGGAAGAGGAGGCACCTTCCTATACAGTCGATCCTGGGACACACTGCTGTATATCCTAGATCTAGACTTGTCCTTGACACGCGAGAAGTAGTCTGGTAAAGTAGCTCTAATTTCTCAAGCCCCTGACTTACAAGGCTGCATGGGCTGGAACGCTAGAGCTAACTTGGAGGAAACTGGAGGTTGAGTAGATGGTGACTTAGAAGTTTTAAAGAGAGAAGCATCTATGTATTTGTGTTGTTTATCCTTTCTCTGCATTATATATAATGTCTGAGTTGAAACTGGGACTTGTAACAAACGAGATACATTATTATCTTGATAAATATTTCTATCTTAATGGAATCCACCTATGCAAATATGGCAATGCCATTTTTAATCCAGCTGACCACCACTATGGGACCCCTGGCTCCTCAAAACCAGGCACCCAGTTTGACACCAATGACATCAATGATTTGATTTTTACAATTCTACTAGGAGTCAATGTCAAATGATCAAACCTCACCTGGGAATGCAGAACTTCTAAGGTGATATAAACATCATATATTGTATTCATTAGCTCTACATACATTGGCATTAAATAAAAATTTAAAAAAAAAGTGCACATACCTTGTTATGCATGCAGAAGGTATGTGCCCTTTTTATTTATACATGTCTATTCCCCTAAATTCATCCAAGTACATTTTGTGAAACACGGAATTGTCTGTTTATACTTCTCAGAAGGATCAGCAAACCTTTCTCATTACCTCCCGGTTTCCTTTTTTTTTTTTTATGTTTACTTATTTTTGAGTGAGAGAGAGAAATAGAGCATGAGCTGGGGAGATGCAGAAGAGAGGGAGACACAGAATCTGAAGCAGACTCCAGGCTCTGGACTGTCAGCACAGAGCCCGATGTGGGGCTCGAACTCATGAACTGTAAGATCATGACCTGGGCTGAAGTCAGATACTTAACCGACTGAGCCACCCAGGTGCCTCTACCACCGCCCCCCCCCCCCAGTTTCTATTGTCCTCTTCATCCCTCTCTCCCTGGTATTATTCCTCTTAAAATACAGGCTTCTGTCTGGGGTGATTTCAGCAGCTGTCAGCTTTCTGTCAGCATATTACAAGCACAACACAATCACATCTCCAACCCTCTCTGACTCAGTGAAATAAAAAGGAAACAAAACTAGATGAGAAAGCATCATGTATCACAATATAAATGTCTAATTATAAATTTTAAAAGTCAGGCATGATTTCCAAATAAATACAATTTGCTTGACATTGAAAGAGGATTTGGGTCAACATGTGGCTCGACCAATATTTGTTGAATCAAGTGAGGAGTAAGTAAGTGTACAGAAAAGCGCCTTACCGAAGCACGCTTCACTCAGCTGAGAGCGAGAGGGCTCAGGGTGCAACTCACATCCTCTGTATCTGAAGAGTGAGAACTGGAGGCCCAAGAGGTTTCCTGGAAAAAAAAAGAGATAACCCATCTTGAAAGCCAGTTCCCTCAAAAGAAGTTATTATCAGGGCCTTCCCCCTAATTTAGCTTCCAAAACAAGGATGCAAAACATTGTAAGGTGAATGTGGACCCTGGGAAGGAAAACAAAGAAAACATTCTGTGAAGCATCATTTCTGCAGCTTGAAAGAAAGACCAAGTCTGGGAGAGAAAGAAAACAGTAATTTACCAAGGACACTACCCTAATCTCTGGGAATCTGGGACCAACACAAATTTAGGAGGAATCCTGCCCAGACCCTGCAACAAGAGAGGAAAGTTTATGCCACCCAACTGTGGCATCACACAGGGAAGCCTGAGTGAGATGAATGAGGTCCTAGGAAGGTCTCAGGAAGCAGTTCCAGGCAGAAGCAAATGCAAATCCTCTCTGGAGGACAGTATTCTGCATAGAAGACCTCAGACTCCCACATATCAACAAAGCATGATTTTAGAAACAAAAATCGCCAAATATGCAAGCAAAGGGTCAACAGAAATAAAAACCATTTAAGATCCCCCACCCATCCAATGATTCAGATATTGTAAGTGACAGATAAATATTTAAAAGTAACTTGTTATAAGATGTTAGCAGATATGAAAAATGGTATAATAACTAGCAAGTGACAAATTACTATCTGTTCTCGGTTGAATTCGTACATTGAGGTTCTAACTCCCTGTACCTCAGAATGTGGCCTTATTTGGAAATAGGGTCATTTCAGACGCAAGAAGTAAAGATGAGGTCACAATAGAGTGTGTGGGCCCCTATTGCAATGTGACTGGTGTCCTTATAAAAGGAGAAACTGGTACACAGACACACTCACAGGAGAATGCCACGTGAACATGAAGACAGAGAGGGGGCTGGTGCACCTACAAGGCCAGGAATGCCACAGATTTCCCACAGGCTGCTAGAAGCCAGGGAAAGGGGCATGGAATAGATTCACCCTCTCAGCTTCTGGAGGGAAAAATCCTGCCCACACCTTGATCTCAGACTCCTAGCCCCCAGAGCTCTGAGGCAATAAATCTCTCGTGTTTAAGCCACCGCGTCCGTGGTACTTTGTTACAAGCAGCCCTAGCAAACTACCACACAGTCCAAAGCAGACCAGGAAGGTTTATTTTTAAATAAATGAATAGAGCTTTTAGAAATAGGGATAGAATTGTCCAAATGAAAAACGCAGCTAATTGTGTATCAGCCAGGGTTCTGCACGTGAAAGAAGAGAAGCCGAATCATTCATATGCACAGAAAGGACCGAATCCAGGACATCAGTGTTTTTTTCCCCAAATAGTCTGCTTCCTGAAATGACTCCCTAAACCACCAGAAGTGATCCACCAATATGGCCACGATAGCCATTCCAGGAGCAAGACCTTACTCCGCTGTCCTCCCCACGGATGTGTCTCATCTTCAGGAGGCCAAAGGAAGGATAAGCCAAGTCCTATGCGAGGATAACCAAGAAGCAGCTTCCGCAGTTACCACCATTGCCACTGACTGAGCACCCAGGACGCTGGGGAAGGATGGGGAGTGTCACCAGTTTTTCCCCATTCCATGTTCCTGCCAGCTAGCGGCTACAACCAGGGCCCCACTTCCTGTCCTTTCTCAGCACACACAGAAACACGTGGGACCTTACCTTCAATTGACTCTTCTTTTTTCTTTTTTACTTTTTTTAAGGCTTTTAATTTTTTTTAATGTTTATTTACTTTTCACAGAGAGAGAGAGAGAGAGAGACAGAGCATGAGCGGGGGAGGGGCAGAGAGAAAGGGAGACACAGAATCCGAAGCAGACTCTAGGCTCTGAGCTGTTTGTTAGCACAGAGCCCGACGCGGGGCTCGAACCCACAAACTGCGAGATCATGACCTGAGACGAAGTCAAATGTGCAATCGACTGAGCCACCCAGATGCCCCTTCAATTGACTCTTTAAAATAGAGTCTTTTACTATGTTAGTGTTTCCAGCCAGAAGGTGATCAGCATGTAAGGTGAATGAGCCAACGATGAGACTCCAGCAGAGGGAGGCTCACGAGCAGATTGTATGCAGTAGAGGCTAGAATTCACGTCAGAACACAGACCTCCAGACATTCTCAAGAATCTACAATAACAATATGGGGGGTGGGAAATAGAGTCAAGAGACACTGAGGACAGACTGAATGCCTAATGTAAGCTTATCTCTAAGGAGCATCCTAGAAGCAGACAATAGAGAGAACAGGAAATGCGTCATATTTAAAGTTTTCATGCCTGACGATTTTTTGGACCTTTGAAAAACATGAATCCACAAACATAAGAAACACAAGGTATGCCAAGGGAGATAAATAACAAGAAATCCAATCCTGTACACACTGTCATGGAATAGCAAAACGTCACATACAAAATGACAATCTTACAAGCAGCCAGAGAGAAAGATCACGTATTAAAGGACGATAATTAGACTAATACCAAGTTCTCAATTAAAAAAAAAGCCAGGAAACATGAGAATTACACCTTCTAAGAACGAAAATAAATTAATTATCAAGTTGGAATTGGTTATTCAATAAAACTCTATCTCTGGGGCGCCTGGGTGGCTCAGTCAGTTGAGCATCTAACTTTGGCTCAGGTCATGATCTAGAAGTCTATGGGTTCGAGTCCTGCGTCGGGCTCTGTGCTGATAGCTCAGAGCCTGGAGCCTGCTTCGGATTCTGTGTCTCCCTCTTTCTCTGCCCCTCCATCGCTCATGCTCTGTATCTCTCTCTCAAAAATGAATGTTATAAAAAAATTAAAACATAAAAAAATAAAACTCTTATCTCAAGAACAAAGGCATTTCAAGGAAGCAAACAAACAAAAATCAGAGAGTCTGTTACTAAAGTATTTCTAAAGTATTTATTTTGGAAAAGTAAAAATAACTACAAAAGAAAATCTGAGAAGCAAAAAGAATAGATAAATAATAAAAAAGAGTTCGGAAACATGAGCAAATGTAAACATTGGATGATAATGATCATGGTAATATTGCTAAATCTGCGGTTTATAAAATAGCCCAAACCAAAATTTCGAACAGTTGTTGAGTGTAAATCATGATGTGAATAACAAAATCTCTTGTTGGTAAAACTGAGTAAATAAGATGAATTATTCAGTGTAAAAATCCAGTGGCGACATTCAAAAGAACATAAAAGAAGTGGTTAACTTTAAAGTCAGTAGAACAACGAAAAAAAAAATTGGAATAAAATAAAATAAATGAAATGAGAAAACAAATAAACCAAAAGTAATTGGTTGAAAAGAAGACCAGTAAAGGTGAGGAGGCAAAGGAAGTTTAACAAAAAGGCGAAAAAATTCTAAATTGAAAGTGAAAACCTAAGTCCAAATGCTCTAAATGATACAAATACAACAAGCTCTTTATTTAAAATATTTTAGCAAAGGATTAAAATGTAATCACAACTGTGTCCCATTTGTAAGAGACACAACTCAGAAACACTGACCATAAAAATATGGAAAAAGAGGGGCGCCTGGGTGGCGCAGTCGGTTAAGCACCCGACTTCAGCCAGGTCACGATCTCGTGGTCCGTGAGTTCGAGCCCCACGTCAGGCTCTGGGCTGATGGCTCGGAGCCTGGAGCCTGTTTCCGATTCTGTGTCTCCCTCTCTCTCTGACCCTCCCCCGTTCATGCTCTGTCTCTCTCTGTCCCAAAAATAAATTAAAAAAAAAAAAAAGTTGAAAAAAAATTTAAAAAAAAAATATGGAAAAAGATATACCACACAAATAACAACCAAAATAAGGCCGCCTTAGCTCTACGATGTCATACAAAATTGACTTTAAGACCAAAAGGATTTTTACGAATATGGATGGTTGAATACAATCCTATAGCTATAAACTCCTGATAAAGTAGCCTCAAAATACTGACAGATGTGCTAATTAACACGGGTATCATTTTGTGACAATGTATGCATATATCATCAAATCTCCACAATGCACACTTTAAATATCTTATAATTCTAATGTCAATTGTGCCTCAGTAAAGCTGGAAAAGATACACGAAAATTCTCTTATCAAAAGTATATGTGTCAGGGGCGCCTGGGTGGCTCAGTCAGTTAAGTGTCTGACTCTTGATTTTGGCTCAGGTCATGATCTCACAGTTCACAGGTTTGAGCCCCGCATTGGGCTCTGCACTGACAGCAGAGAGCCTGCTTGGGATCCTCTGTCTCTCCCTTCACGCTGCCTCTCTGCCCTCCCCCACTCATGCTCTCTTTCTCAAAATAAAAAAACTTTTAAGTGTGTGTGCGTGTGTGCGTGTGTGTGTGTGTGTGTGTGTAATACAAGGAACAGAAATTGGCAGAACTAAGAAATCTCCATCATACTGGGAAATTTCAATGCGATTTCCCAATTATTTACTCTGTCAAGCATATAAAAAGTCAAGGACGATGGATAAGATTTGAGTGAGTCATACACCAAAAAAGCTTGATTTAAGGGATGTTTAGAATGCTGCCCCAACCATCTGAGATCACAAATTCTTCTCAAGTATGCATGGAATTAAAAATAAAACAACACAAAAGCCCATCACATTCTGGACCATAAAGCAAGATTCAACAAGTTTCAAGTAACTGGTATCATACAAAGTTCTCCAACCACAGTGCAGCACGTTGCTGGCAGAATGACTACACCAGTAACCCCAAACTCTCTGGTCTCTTTGTGCTCATGCCCTTGAATACTGCCTCTCACATGAATCTGAGCTTGGTCATGTGACCTGAGGCTAAGCAGAAGCTTAAGAAAGTGTCTGCACACATCAACTTCCTTTCTTTTGGCCCCCGACCACTGCCCAGCCCATGTCCAATTATATGATACTACCCAGTCAAGGTTAGCATGTTTAACCCACAAAGGGCACAGATGCATAAGTGAGACCAGCCAATACCAGATGAACTGCCCTGGCCATTCATAGGAGCATAAATAAACAATAATAAACTGTTAGGTAATTAAGCCAGCTGTTTTTGGCATCTTCAGTGTTGTATATTATAAATAGTGTAGGGGATACTATATTCCTAGATGTAGAAATTGAGGATAAATATATTTAACACAGATATTAACTAATTCCTCCAATTCCAAATGGTAATGAGAGGGACCTTTACCTTACAATCTCAATCTTTTGAATACAGGAAAGTGATACCTCATGTTGTTATACTTTGCATTTAAAATAACCCCATTGGGGGCGCCTTGGTGGCTCAGCTGGTTAAGTGTCCGACTGCGGCTCGGGTCATGACCTCACAGTTCGTGAGTTTGAGCCCCTCGTCAGGCTCTGTGCTGACAGCTCAGAGCCCGGAGCCTGCTTCGGATTCGGAGTCTCCCGCTCTTTCTGCCCCTCCCCCGCTCGCACTCTGTCTCTCTCAAAAATAATAAATAAACAAAAAATTTAAAATACCCCCATTGAATCAGGCATAGAATATCAGGAGCTAAACAACTAGTAAAGAAAATGACATTAATTGTATGTACATATATACACATACGTACATATACGTGTTATGGCTGCATGTATTCTCACCCCATCAGCCCACATTTAAGAAGTACCTCTTATGTACAATGTCCCAGGACAATGAGCCTTTGATTAAGCTCAGGGATTTCTTCATGGACGGTAGACTGATGAAAGCAAGCCTCTCTCTGGAGTCACAGGAAGATGATGCACCAGCCCCTCTGTAGCTTGAGTAATTTATTTAATAGGTGCACCTGCTCCTGCCAGCTGTGAAACATTTGGTGAGGTGACCTGGGGCTCATTCCAACTGCCTCGTGTCACCTGAATGGCACCCAGGGAGGGAGGAAGTCAGATGTAGGGGGGAGACATTCTGGCACCTTTGAAGTGGTGGTGGTTGCTATGGAAACCCTTTTGGATGGAGCGCTGGAGAAAGTCTGTCTCCTGAGTTCAAAGGACAAACTTCTGTGAAAGATGTCATTTGGGGGAGGGGCTTGACAGCGATCCCAGCCTCTTAACATCTGTATGAGAAGCTTTCATAACTAATAACCCTGGTAGGGGGTGCGTGCCAAGATTGACACTTTCACAAGGAAGATGGCTCAATACCGCGCTCGAGAGAGAACCCCGGGGTGCACACAAGATATGAAGTACGCTTCTATTTGGGTGATAAAATGTAATGTCATTGAATTTATAGGAAGTCAACAAATTTTGCAGAATGTTTACTCTGTGCCAGGCGCTGGACCCCGGACTGGGGATCCAACAGGAAACAAGACAGAGTCCTGCCCAACTGTGTAAAAAGCCCAGTGAAAATGAAGAGTGACGAGGCTTGTGATGTGGGCGGCCCAGGGGTTACAGAAGCGTCAGGAGGATGGGGAACCCTACCCGGTGGTGCTGAGGGAGGGGGGCAGGGAGGGATGAAAGAAAATTCGCAGAAGTGGGTAAGGGTTTGATCTCATCTGTGCAACTTAAAAAGTTTGGGGGGCACCTGGCTGGCTCAGTCGGTTAAGCGTCCGACCTCAGCTCAGGTCATGATCTCACGGTTCGCAGGTTCGAGCCCCTCGACGAGCTCTGTGCTGACAGCTCAGAGCCTGGAGCCTGCTTCAGATTCTCTCTGTGTGTGTCTGTCTCTCTCTGCTCCTCCCCCATTCACACCGTCTCTCTCTCTCTCTCGATCGCAAAAAATAAGCAAACATTAAAAATAAGGTTTGGGACAAACTGTCTGTTAAACACGGCTGTTATGAGAATTACCTGGGCTCCACGCTGACCCGCGCGCACTCACCACTCCCGTATGGTGGTTTTTGGTTTTTGTTATTTTCCTAATCCTAACCAGTATCACTGAGGGCTTAGGATTGGCTGGGCAACTAGCTAAGTCATTTTTTGTTTTTCCTACCAGAAACAGACCCATGAACTGTCACCATAACAACTCTATTCTAGGAGCACTATTCTTATTCCCATTTCACGGTAGAGGTGGCTCCGGGCTACGTGGGACGAGTGGTGGAGACCAAGAAGCTCCTGGGCAGCAGAGCCTGTGGGCACAGCCAGCCTGAGGGCAGCGCTCCAGGCCTCGGGGTCACAACCAGCACCAGCACGGCAAGGACACTAACGGCAGCAATCACCTCCGCGGCGCTTGCCATGGAGCAGCCAGCGTCCCAACCTCTTCCCTTCTGTTTCATTTAATGTTCGCGTAACCTGGCGCGATAAGGTGTCAGCATCTCCTGGGAGCGAATGCAGAGAAGGAGACATCTGGATGTTGAGCCTCTTGTGGATAATCAGTGGCAGAGCTGAGTGTGACCCAGGGGTCCCTCACGTTCTTTGTCTTCTGCCTGAACAGGTCACCGACACTTGGATAGTCAGTGACCCTTAGCTGGGTGAGGGGGTGGCGGGTGGGGGCAGATGAGGTTAACCGTCTCAGGTGGGCGGAGCCAGGGTGAGAAGGCAGGTCCCCTCATTCATTCACCCTGAGCTTCATGATGGGGTGTCGCTCCATGTGCTGTGGCCCCATCAGCCCCATTCCCTTCTAATGGAGCGTATTTTTCACTCATGCAGAGTTGGGGGCCTGGGAGGCTTGAGGGAAGGCTTGTGTCTTGCCAGTGGCCGACACAGGGGAAAAGTAACATGAGAGGGACTGAGGAATCCAAGTAGTGAGGGTCTACTAGGCTCCAGGTGCCTTTGTAGCCTTGGAGAGACAGTCAAATAATAAAATGTCATGCTGCTGTGGGCAAAGAGGAGCTGGCTGGTGCCACAGAAACGGCACTGGGGAGTCAGAATCTCTCACACAACGGGGAGTCATTTGCAGACAGAACCCAATTTGTTATCTGCTCTTTTCTTGCCAAAAATCCCAATGAGTCAAAATGGCCCCATCTGTCACAGCCCTGGAGAGAGCGATGATGCCGGTCAGGGAGACCAAGCGCTCCCCCCGAAGGACAGGCAGGCTGAGGGAGAGCTCTGTGCAGCGGGCCCTGCAGAGGCCAGGCCCGCCTCACGCACCGAGGACGCCCACTTGGCTTGCTGAACCCTCAGGACTCACTTGATGACCTTGACCAGCCAACCGCCAGCCCGCCCGTCCCCGGGAGACTTACAGTCCTCTGCTGTTGCTCTAAACACCAGACAGAGTAAAACAGTGAGCACACAGGACGCCGCCGGTGTGCCTGCCAGGGTTCCAACTGCTGTCCCTACACCAGCTGCTGTGACAGCAGTCTGTGACTGGAGTAGCGTCAGGATCCCGCTTTACAGATGCAGCACCGAGGCACCGAGAGCTGAAGGGACGTGTCCAAGGTCACACAGCGGGTCAGTGGGAACGACTGAATTAAGTTCAGACAACTGTGGATGCAGAAATGTCTGTAGACTTTGCCAAATCCTAAGGCGCAAAATTTCCACCAGTTGAGAACCAGGAGTCTCCTACGATGTTCACCGTCCAAACCTTGCTTAGGTACGCGTTCATGCTGTGCACGTTTCTGCACGGTTGCTAATTTCCCATTAAAGTAGGTTCACACAAAAAAGAATCCAGCACAGAGCGTGGGATGCAGTAAGTGTTCAAACTGTGGTCTCCTTTCCGTTCCCTCTTCCAGATCCAGCATCCGCTATTTCTGTGCATACCTGGCGGGCCTCCTAGGGCATTTCCTCCAAAAGCCCTGCTTTTATCCAGCCCGACTTAGTTATATATCACCCAGCTTGTAACATCCCTCACTGTTTTGTGACTTTTTAAAAAAAAAGTTTATTTATATTTGATAGACAGAGCACAAGTGGGGAAGGGGCAGAGAGAGGGGGAGACACAGAATCCGAAGCAGGCTCCAGGCTCTGAGCTGTTAGCACAGAGCTCAACTCAGGGCTCAAACCCACGAACCCTGAGATCATGACCTGAGCCAAAGTCAGAGGCT
Organism: Panthera uncia; assembly: GCF_023721935.1. Classification (NCBI taxonomy): domain Eukaryota; kingdom Metazoa; phylum Chordata; class Mammalia; order Carnivora; family Felidae; genus Panthera; species Panthera uncia. The sequence continues at coordinate 5,155,172 of NC_064812.1, read as the reverse complement.
TACCTGAATGAGCCAGCGAGGTGCCCCTGTAGGTTTTTTTAAAACATTTATTTATTTTTGAGAGAGAGAGAGAGAGAATTTAGAGCATGAGTAGGGGAAGGGGAGAGAGAGAGAGGGAGACAGAAGATGTGAAGTGGCTCCGTGCTGACAGCAGAGAGCCTGATGCAGGACTGGAACTCATGAGCCCAACTGTGAGATCACGACCTGAGCCGCAGTCAGATGCTCAGACCAAGCCACCCAGGTGCCCCCAGAATGTTTTATAAATAAGAATGACAGCTATGCTTTGCTTTGTAATCTTCCTTCCCCCTGCCCTTAGAGAAAATGGTTATTACGAAGCCGCTATATTTAATTTCTTCTATGACTCTGTATTTTGCCACATATATATTTGTGTCAACAAATAATATTAATGAAAATTATTGTACCTAATATTCCCTGAGGACTTCTATGTCACAAAGTCAGCCCAGTGTTTCCTTGTATTGTCTTAATATTCATAACAGACCTTTGAGATATCACTGTGATTCCCCCCCCCCATTTTATATTTAAGCAAACTGAGGCACTAACATGTTAAATAAATTTACCAAGATTCCATAATTACATTTCGCAGAAAGGTTAAATCTTGCAAGCTTGTTATCAAGCAGACATCACAGTGGTCTGTTCACCCATCTGTTCCTGCGGGTAGACTCTGAGCTCCTGTGGACAGAAAATGTGTCCCTTTGTCTCAGTGTCCCTGGGGCCCACGAGAAATGACACTAATAAATGAGCGCACAAATGAACAAGTAAACAAATGGGTCAGGAATCGATAGACAATGCGACTTCTCCCGAACGATTTCCTGTTTGCAGTCAGGCTGCGCGATGCTCTCCTCGCTCGCCTCTCCCCCCCCCCCCCCCCCCCCCGGGGGGGCTTCTGGCTGCCCCCCCAAAAGCATCTTCCCCCCCCCCCCCCCCACTTGCACAAGAGTGTGTTCCTTGCTTAAAATTCTCTTTGCAGTCAGGGCATCAGAGGCCGCTTTGAAGATCAGGCACAACAAGGAGGGAGCGAGGGGAGGGATATCACAGAGGCCTCTGCAGTGGCACCAAGCTGGCCTGGGAGTTCGTAAAAACGCACTGCGGCCTGATCTAAGGCCATCGACGCTGGACCGCAAGCAGCCCTTAAAACAACGTCCAGGGCTCTCATTCAGGCCACTTGGTGGGGGGAGGGGACATGACCCGGACACTGCGAGTTGCTCGGACAGACTGGGGACACCTGCACACACACCTGCGCACACGGATACATTTTCCTGTTAAGCAGGCGTTGTGGATCGATGCTTCCTTTTCCATGTATCATGTGCAGGCTGAAAGTCAACCTGCCTGAAAGCGAGGGGAACAGAGGCCGACCTCCTCCCCCAGTGAGGTACCCTCAGTGAGGTAATGGGGGTAGTGGGGGTAAACCCATTACTGGGTACTGGGTACTGAGGTACCCCAGTGAGGTAATGGGGGTAAACCCCTCAGCACAGGGGCTGCAGGCCCTGCCTGGGAGCCCAGTGACGGTGGCACCCGCCCTGCTCTCTCCCACACGCCAGCTGCCAGCCCCTTTCACCTGGTCCCGGCCTCTGCTCACAGCCCCTCCCCCACGCAAGCTTCCCCACACCCCCTGTCAGCCCCCTGCTGCTCTGTCTGCTCGTCACCACACCCCCAGACCCAGCTGATCCTCACTCACTGCTTCCAGATTGAGCTCAGATTCTCTCTGCATCACCCACCCGCCTGCACGCTGCCCTCCCGTCGGGGGACGATGCCACGTCAACTCTGCGAGTTTAGGGTTAACAGGGAAGCCCGCATCCACTGCTATGCCCCTCGTGTTGATCACGGTTGATGACGTAGACAACTTTCCCAAGTCACAATTAGGAGGATAACAATGGCAGGAATGCTCTCCCTCCCCTCTCTCTGGCTCACCTTTTCTTGCTCTCCACAGCACCGACGGGTATCCCTCGCTTTTCAAAAAACTGCATTATGCCACTTTACCTTTCCAGAACACCTACATTAGTCCCTGTTTCCACTAATTAAAAGGAATCCAAAGAGGCTTTTTTTTTTTTTTTTTTTGCCTTTAAAAAAAAAAAAGGCAAAAAGTGAAAAGGGTTCAGCGTCGGTTTTGCAACAAAGCTGTTGCAGAGGCAGCTCCGGAACGGGGAGAGTGGCGCCACCCAGCGTCTTTCCCTGGAACTACACTCGGCCTCTCGGCATCTCAGCATCTCAGATTCTCCCCATCAGACCGCCAGCGCTTTGCCCTGTGTGCGCATCTGTGCCCCGTCTCCATTTACTTTGTGTGTCCGCTAGCAAGCTGTGGCCTAAGGTATTTGAAAAGCCTGAGAGAGGATATCTTTGGGTCTGGGAACACCCTATTTTCGAAGAAAGTACGGGCGGCGTAAACCTGTATCCCCACCTGACAGAGTGTGCGTTCCCCCTTCCCTCTGGAACATAATTACCGTCTGGGCAGGTCCTCTGTCTGCCTGGTCACCAACGCATTACTAGGGCCTGCATCAGGCACAGAGAAGGTGCCTACTAAATGCCCGCTGGGTACAGGCATGAATTGGGTTTCTGCCCTGAGTGTAGAGGCGTGGTAAGCCCCTCACCACCTTTTCTTCATGAAGTCGTCAGAAACTTGGTGGTGGCCGTCCTTGCCGCCTCCGATCGGAGGAAACGCAGGTGGGGTGGCAGGAACCAGGACGCCTCCAGGAGCATCGAGAATTCAGGGGTGGTTTCCACAAGGTTGTGCAGCTAATAGCACAGTAAGGCAAGGCGGGACCCAGGTGGCCTTGGTCCTCTGCACGCGTCCCGTCCCCCGGGTCACTCTACCCCCAGCACTAGGCTGGCAGGGACTCTAAGAAAGGACTCCGTGAAATGTGTTAGGCAGACTCGGTGCCCAGGACGGCCTGGAACCTACGAATGAATCAAGATCAAGTACAAGTGGACAAAGCCAGAGATAGGAAGCAGGATTTCCGGGCTTTCCAGGCTGGATCTGACCAGTCGGTAATTAATTCCTCCAGCTGGACGTCAAGAGGAGCTCAGCGAGGGGAGGGTGGAGATTCGCCCCTGGCCAGGCCGCCCTGGCTCCGAAGCGTGGCCCTCTGCTGCCCCCTCGTGGCTCGGCCTGCCGGGGAGCGCGCGAACACTCCCACGTCCCTGCCGCACCTCCAGCAGCCCGCGTTTCCACCAAAGGCGATCCTTCTGTTTTTTCGCTCAGGTTTTAGCAACAGCGCAACTGCGGACGTCACTGCTGGGAAAGTGGGGGAGCCTGATTGGGGCTGGGAAAACGTTGGGGAGTCTCTCACACACAGAACCTGTTCCAAATACGCCTAGGCTTTATTTAGCAGGCAGAAGGTACCAACAATGAGGGTACCTTTTCCTGACCTTGACCGAGGAAGAACTACAAATTGAAAGGACTCTTCTTCTTCGGAATAATGTTTTTCAGAGCCTGAATCTTCGTACTCTGAAAATTTTATGGACGGTGAATTGATTAGGTACTGAGTGCTGTGATCTCAAAAACGTGCCGCTGCTATGTTGGTGAGATGAGACCTGCCCACATGGAGACAGAAGGTCCCATTTGAAATTCATGTTGAATTGTCACACAGGGTTAAGTAGTCCTTTACATTCTATAAATAAGCCCTACTTATTACAAGAAAATGAAAACTCAATCCAAACTTCTAAATTGATTTCAATGCATCGCAGGGCTGAATGCTTCCTTTGTGTTATAAAGTACTTTTCTTTTTGTTTCAGTGTGTCTTTTGCCCTTGAATACGACATTTGCCATGGATTCTGAAAGTGCCTGCGAGCATGCTTATCTGAAAACCTCATTAAGGAACCCATCGCAGGCGATGGTGATCCCACAGCTGAATCACAGAATCATGTGGCATCGCATGCGGAAGAAAGGTGGAGAACTACATTCCCATTTTTGGTTTTGTTTCTTGAATAGAATTTCCTTCACTTGGCCACAAACAGCAGCGAAAAACTGAGGATGTGAATACTTTCAGGTTCCCCTAATATCACTCAGCTTTATTTCAACTTTATCTGAACTGAAAAAAGGGAAGAAAGAGCATTAATTAATTGCCAGCTTTGTATCAAGTATTAAGATAGGCGTTTTGCATCCATTACCTCATTAACCATTACTGTGATGGATCGGCAGAGGCTGTTCATTTATCTATCATTGTGTGACAATGGCCTCAACTCTCAATGGCTTAAATAACTTTTTTTTTTTTTGGGTCCCAATTTTCATGAGTTGACTGGGCTCAGCTGGTGATTCTCGCTTGGATTCTGTCATGGGATTGCAGCTAGATAGTAACTACGGATAGAGTCCTCGGAAGGTGCAAAATAGGCTGATGTCCAACATGGCTCATTCACTAGACTGGTAAGTGATGTCGTTATTGTGGAACCATCCAACAGGGTGCCTACACATGGCCTCTTCTTACAGTATGATGTCTGGGTTTTGACAGAAGGTGTCCCAAGAGTAAGTATTCATGAGAAAGGAAGTAGGAGCTCCGGGCCAATTAACGGCAATGTCTAAACTGGGAAATGATCATTTCCAATGAATTCTATTGGCCAAAGAAGGCATATTGCCAGTCCAGATTCAAAAGAGTAGAGAAATAAACCCCACCTCTTGAAAGGGGATGGGCAGAGAAGTACAAGGGTGAGAGATACTGCCGGGTCATATTTAGAAAATACAATCTTCTACAATTCACATATCTTTCCACAGGCAAATTGTGCTTACTGCCCCCCAAGAACTCCAGACTCTCATATCATCCCCTTACAGCATCACCCCAGAGCCCAGGGTCGCATCAGCTAAAGCAGACCCAGATATGGTAATCCTCCTTTGACTTAGCCTTTTGAGTACAATTTACCACAGTCTGAGGAACTGTGTCCTAAAGGCACAAACCATCCACTGTACCCTCGTCTAAAGTACAAGGGGGAAGAATCCCTTCAATAGATACTCCTTCCACAGGGACAAAATTCAGGAGGTGCATAGTAATTACTGGTCCACAGTGATTCCGAAATTCAGCTGAGCACCTGTTGCCAGTGTTTCGATCTGAGACCAGGCCTGTTCCCTCCCTGGTTGGCTTGGTGCTCTTGGCTCCCCGAAGCCATCCATCCGCTTTCTACAAGAAGTAGCCTGTGTTTGAAGTTGAGTATGGACCTCAGCCTGCCCCCTCCCCTACGGTGCCTGAAGTCCATTTTTTTTTTAATGTTTATTTATTTTTGAGAGAGACAGAGACAGAATGCGAGTGGGTTGGGGCAGAGAGAGAGGGAGGCACAGAATCCGAAGCAGGCTCCAGGCTCCGAGCCATCAGTACAGAGCCTGACACGGGCCTCAAACTCACGAGCTGTGAGATCATGACCTGAGCCGAAGTAGGACGCTCAACCAACTGAGCCACCCAGGTGCCCCTCCCGAAGTCCATTTTTAGGAAGACCCTTCCCATTGTGGACTGTTTCTGATGAGGTTTGGCTAAGTAGACAGTGTTTCTGATGATATAACAAAAATAATAACAATGGCAACTAACTAAATTGCTGTCTTATAAACACTATGGGCTTATAATTAGTTTTACTGAGGTTTCAGTTGAGTAGAAAAAAGTCACACACAACTCATTTTGAGATATCCCTTTGGCTCGAGTTCAGAATCACAGCGCTCTGGAGTATTACCCTTTACTTTCTTAAGAAGCCTTTTTTGTATAGCTGAGGGGGACTGGGAACATTTTCTCTATTTCTTTTTCTCAAATCTTAACAAAGAATTTCACCACCGCACACTTGAGATGATCTCTACCCTGTGGACATTTCTTTTTCTTCTTTTTTTCTTTTTCTTTTTTGGTAGCTTTTCCTTGCCTAACATGGCTGGTTGTGAGAAACGATTTTATTTGTGAACCCAGAATGTCCTGGATTCTTTCTATTTCTTCTAAATTCTGTGGGAAAAGTTAACAGTTATTCTTTTTATTTTTTTAAAGCTTGTCTCCTTCTAATTCTCATATGTGGCTTAAAAAAAAAAAAGAAAGAAAGAAAGAAAGAAAGAAATCTATGGGGCACCTGGGTGGCTCAGTTGGTTATGTGTCTGACTTTGGCTCAGGTCATGATCCTGCAGTTCGTGGGTTTGAGCCCCACATCTGCTGACAGCCTGGAGCCTGGAGCCTGCTTCCGATTCTGTGTCTCCCTCTCTGCCCCTCCCCTGCTCGCACTCTGTCTCTCTCTGTCTCTCAAAAATAAATAAATGTGTTTTTTTAATAAAAGAAAGAATCTAGTACTTCCAGCAGGATGCCCAGTCATCTTTTCAGGCAAACACGTAATATTACTATTTGTACATTTTATTTTCCACACTACTGTTAGCACCAGTTTTTTCTTAGTTTTCCGTGAGCCTGTCTCACGTTTTTCTAGGCCCCTATGATGATCTGCTCATTGTCCTTCCTGATTCCACAACCTTCTCTTTGGGGTCTTTGGCCCCGTCCTAGACCCCGTGACACACTGGTTTTGGATTTTGTTGCGACATAGATCTTCAGTCTGCTGCCCATTTCTGTCCTGGCCATCTATTTCTGTGTGACAAAACACAGCAAGCCCTTGTGGCTTAAAATCATAATTTATTTTTTCTTTTTCTTGTGAGTCTGTGAGCTGCCTGGGCTCTGGTGAGATTTGTTCAATGGGGAACTCCGTGCTGCGTTGCTAAGTTTGTGGCAGGAGCCTTCTGAAAGCTGATGTCCTGTGCCTCTACGATGGTTTGCCCACACACTGGCAGGTGACACTGGCCGTCAGCTGGCACCTAAGCTACAGCTGCTGAACAGAACAGTGTACTTGGGAGTGCTTGGGCTTCTCATAACATGGGGTCTGGGTGCTGAGCTGGAACTTTCCAAGAACAAGTGCCCCAAGAGGCAGGATGTGGATGTTATCAGTCGAGGTAAGGGCTATGCCTGCACCTCGCACAGTGTCACATCTGCTGGGTCCCCGGTGATGGGCTTTATCTTGTGTTGGGTTGTTAGAAGATCACGTTGCAAAATCTAATATGACGTAGGGGCGCTGTGCTCAAAATTTAGGCATAAAAAAAGGAAACGTGAATGTTTTGCATTATCTCCCCAAGTCAGGGACTTTGCGGAAGCGATCGTCTTCTGTCATTCTTATTTTGCTGTTTCGGACAATTCACTTATGTCACCTAAAACCTTGCTCTAATCTTCCCTATCTTAGGGTAAAAACGTTCAAGTCCATATCAACCTTCAACTAACTCCCATCTCTGCTCCTTATATCAAGCTCCATCTCTGTTCCATCTTTTTTAATCCTACTCTGATCAGCTGTTGACCCCTCTCTACAAACCCTCTCGTCAATATCACCAACCTCTCCCTTTGCTAAATGCAATCCTCATGTAGCAACATCTGACAGAGTTGACTTCTCTTCTGTCAAACACTTTTTTTATTTAGCTTTCCCACCATCAAAGTCACACAGCTTAACTTCCACCCCACTGGCAATTCTAATTTTCCTACCTTAATTTTCTCTATTCCATAACCTGCAAATACTGGAGTACCATGAGTCTCGATGTTTGGTCTTGTCCCTTCTGTATTTTAAAAATTATATTCTAGCTCCCAATGACATCATCCAATATCATGGATTTGAATATCTTCTATATGTTGATGTCCCCCAAGATTATATTCTCAGCTTGGACCTTGACCTGAACCCCAGACTATATACCCAACTGACCACTCACCATCGCCAATGATGTCCAAAAGTCATCACAAACCTAATAGACATACAATTGAACTCCTATATTTATTCCCCAAAGCTACCTCTGTAGATCCCTACCTCAGCGGATAGAAATTCTCTTCTAGAATATCGAATCAAAAAATACCCTATCATCCTGAATTTATCTCTTACTCTCAAACCACCAGACCTAACCCATCAACAAATCCCCTTTCCTTTACCTTAAAAATATATCTAGAATATAAGCACTTCCTCATCTTTCCTCTGCTACTATCCTAGTCTGAATCTCTACCAAAATTGTTTCGATAGCCTCTTTACTGTTTTTCTTTATTCAAACGTATTGCCAATAATCTATATTCAACAAATCAATAAGTCATCTTTGTAAAATGTATGTCAGATTATTAGACTTCTCTGCTCAAACCCTGCACAGGCTTTCTAGCTCCCCCAATGTAAAGTAAAACTGTTCTCCTTTTTTTTTTTATTTTTTAAATAAATGGTTTATTTGCTTTCTTACCATTAACTTCTAATTGTCCTTCATACATATTTCAATGAAAGACTTTTGTTAAATCCATACATTTTTATATATAATCATAGTCCCTGATTTGCCATTTTTAAATTTTTTTTAATGTTTTATTTTTGAGAGAGAGAGAGAGAAAGAGAGAGAGAGAGAGAGAGAGAGAGAGAGAGAGAGAGAATGAATGGGGGAGGGGCAGACAGAAAGGGAGACACAGAATCCAAAGCAGGCTCCAGGCTCCGAGCCATCAGCACATAGCCCGATGTGGGGCTCAAACCCATGAACTATGAGATCATGACCTGAGTTGAAGTCAGACACTTAACTGATTGAGCCACCCAGGGGCCCCTGATGTAGCATTTTATTTAATTATTTACATCCTTCAAAGAACAGAAATGTTTACTTTTAGTGTGATCCAATTTATCAATTGTTTCTTTTTTCTCAGAGATAAGACTTTATTTTTTTTTCATAATCTGTATACTTTTTTAAGTAAAACTTTACAATGGTCCATAAGACAAATATAATCGGCTTGCTACTGAGTGGCTCATTGGGCTCCCGTGGTGATTGTACCATATCTTAGGCTCCGTATTGGTTTCTCATCCTGACAGATTAAGAATTTAGCAGCAGGTGGGGCACCCGGGTGGCTGAGTCAGTTAAGCGACCGACTTCAGCTCGGGTCATGATCTCACGGTCTGTGGGTTCAAACCCCGTATCCGGCTCTGTGCTGACAGCTCAGAACCTGGAGCCTGCTTTGGATTCTATGTCTCCCTCTCTCTCTGCCCCTCCCTTGCTTGCGCTCTGTCTCTTTCTCCCTCTCTCTCTCCCCCAAAATTAAATAAGCATTAAAAGTTAAAAAAAAAAAAAAAGAATTTAGCAGCAGGTGTAGCCCGATCTGCCCTTGCAAGGGGACACTCCTGCTGGAGTGGTAGAATGCTCCTTGCATTCATTCCTGACAGCACGGCTACTCTGTTTCGGACCCACTACGGAAGTACTGGGGCCGCTAAGGGCAACCATGGCCAGCATATCCCACCCACTAGGTTTTTTAGCGCCTCTTCTGTGGCAGATGCTCCGTGATGTGTGTCGGTGTGAAACACAGAGCCACACACTCACACTCCTCTTCCCCAGGCCTCCTGATTTCTCTCTTAGATGCTGTATGTTTAAAAGAAAACATACAAGCCCTAAAGATTCACAAGTTTCTATTATTTCGTAGACTGCAATCACATCGTCAGTTGTTTAGGCACGAGGATAATAAATATTATTGACGGAGGGAACAAATGAGCCATATTGTGTGCTAGACGGATTCACGTATCCTGTGTGTCCTCTCAACGGCTCTCGGGCACGTGTATGATCACCTGCTCGTTGCAGCTCTCAAGGGGACAGTGACAGCAAGGCTGTTACCTGGTCGAGCTACGATGGAAACCTAAGTGCGTCTGACTCACTGCATTGATCTAAGAGCGCTGCACTCAGCACGCGGTAGGCTCTGATTAAATTCACTCCGTGTCCCTTTAAAAGGGAAAGGATAATTCTCACAAGGGTAATACGGAACTAATGATGAGGTTTACGTAGGAGGGATTTGTGAAATGCAAAATGCTGAAGACTGCCAGATCCGTAGTAAATCACATTGATCCCTGCTTCTCTAATGTACCTGCTATTTCTTGAAATTGAAATAATAAGATCATGATATTAGAGATTAGAAGGTGAGACCTTTGAGATGGTCGCAGCAAATGCTTTCATTTTGCAGATGAAGGGACTGCCATGCAGGGAGAGGATGTTAGTTACCCCAAATCAACTGGTAAGTTAGTCCTAGCCGGGGGTGGGGGGCACCGAGACGCAAACTGAGCCCAGTCGTCTCCCGACTATATAGCGCAACTTTAAATGACAATTTCATGTGATTAATTTCTTTCATTGAGCGGGGTTCCTTCTCCCAACCTCACATAAGCGGAATTAGCCAAACCAATTCAAGCCTAACCGAGGTGATGAAGCAGCAAACTAAAACAAATTCTCGTCTACACTCCACATCCCATACAGTGACCACTGGGATAAGGCAGCGGCCACGGGGAGCTCACTTCCCCTCCCTGGACCCCAACATAAAGGTAGAGTGTGCTTAGATGGTGTTTACATCCTTAGTCAGCTCTACGAATCTACGACTCTCCTATCGGGGGATCTCATTTCCTTCCCATTCTGTGACTCTGTCTCATGGTTGCTTACATGGCGGGGGTAAGGACAAGGGCACCACCATTTATTTGTCAGTTTCTATGTGCCAGTGGTGTATTTAGCTTTAAAGCCGAAGTGTTGGGTGCCAGCAATAAAAATCCACTCTGGCAAATGTAAAGGAAAAAGTTACGTGGGGACCACTGGGAAGATAAGAGTTTGTTCAGAGATGAAGGCAGGTCTCAGGTCTCAGATGAAGGCAGGCACCTGGGTGGCTCGGATGGTTGAGGGTCCAACTCTTGATTGCAGCTCAGGTCATGATCCCAGGGTGGTGGAATCAAGCCCCGCATCAGGTTCCATGCTGAGCGTGGAGCCTGCTTAAGATTCTCTCTCTCTCTCTCTCTCTCTCTCTCTCTCTCTTTCTGTCCCCCTCTGCCTCTCTCTCCCACTTGTGCACTCTCTCTCTCTGAAAATAAATTTAATTTAAAAAATACATTCAAAAATGAAGGTAGGCTTCAAAAAGGAAAAGGTGGAGCTAGGGCCAAATGAGTTGCATATGGGAGGTATTCCAAATAGTACCTGGCCTACGGTAAGCACCGTGATGCATTGGGAAATAAGAGAATAGAAGAAAGGACTGGACCCAGGGCATTTCTGGGGTGTGGTGCAACAGAGGTTGTGAAATCTTTATTCACATCCCCATCATTGGGTGCATTCGTCGTAATCATCCTTGGGTGGCACAAAGGCCACCCAAATTCCAAGGACGGTCTGAGTGTCCCAGCGTGGACAGCGTGCTGGCACAACAGGAAGGGGCAGTCCTATGGGTAACGCATGGCAGGGGGACGGAGGTGGCTTCTCAAAGCACCACTAAGAGCCAGCATCGAGCACCGTGCGCCTGAATGCTGGGCGGCCCAAAATGGCGCTCCCAAAATTTGTCTCATCCAATTCATGCAAAAATATTGAGAATTAACATTCAGTTTTAGGAGACAACTCTGTGAGATTCGTGAGAAACCACGTCACTCCCCTGTGCCCCGGGATTCTCCTTCGTAAAGGAGGGGGACTACGGTAATGGCCATAGAGGTCTGTAAGAGGAGCCCAAGACGCACGGTGCTCAGAGCAGGCCTGACACGTCGTACACAATCAAACACTTAGCTTTTCTCAGCAGCCGTGGGCCCTTGGAAAAATCTCATGCTCTTCCTGAGCCTCCAAATGTAACTGCTGCTATTATCTCTGCAGAACTGCAATGAGGGGATTGGACGTACTAGAAGAAAACCCAGGTGTGATAGGGTAGTTTAGGGAATCACAGAAAAAAATGAGCTATTAATCACCATCACTATTGTCACATTTTATTTATTTTTAACATTTATTTATTTTTGAGACAGAGAGAGACAGAGCATGAACGGGGGAGGGTCAGAGAGAGGGAGACACAGAATCCGAAACAGGCTCTAGGCTCTGAGCTGTCAGCACAGAGCCCGACGCGGGGCTCGAACTCACGGACCGCGAGATCATGACCTGAGCCGAAGTCGGCCGCTTAACGGACTGAGCCACCCAGGCGCCCCTCTATTGTCACATTTTAAATGAGGAAGCAAAGACCCCAATCCCTGAACTCGTGGGAGAGTGGCTATAGTATTGTTATTATTTTCTTGGCTTTATTATTTGTAACTAAACCTATGGTTACGATAATGTTGATCTTAAGGCAACCCAGGCACACATGGGAACCCTGTGCGCCCACCGCACATTGGTGTCCTCAGAACTGCCCCTTCCCATGAGAGATGGAGGAAGCTGGGCATCAGACCAGATGTCTCAGCCACCTCCCAGCACATGGGGAAAAGGGGTAGGCTTTTGTGTGACCTCAGGCAAGTCTTGGCAGGGGCTGTTTCTAGATTTCTGCATTGCTGTAATGAAGGATGCGGTGAAAGAGTCACAGTCTCCCCACAGGTAAAAGCTGTCCTTCCAAACCCTCCACCGGGAATCCGTAAAAACTCGAGGACCTGATGGGGCGCCTGGGTGGCGCAGTCGGTTAAGCGTCCGACTTCAGCCAGGTCACGATCTCGCGGTCCGTGAGTTCGAGCCCCGCGTCAGGCTCTGGGCTGATGGCTCAGAGCCTGGAGCCTGTTTCCGATTCTGTGTCTCCCTCTCTCTCTGCCCCTCCCCCGTTCATGCTCTGTCTCTCTCTGTCCCAAAAATAAATTAAAAAAAAAAAAAAAAAAAAAAAAACTCGAGGACCTGAGTGGATTCCCAGCAGGTGGGGATGTTCAGACAGCTGTAAATTATCACTAAATTTGGCACGAAACAGAGCGGTATTTCTGAAGAATTCTTTTATGCCTGTCATAAGAATTCGCTACGCCATTCTGTGCTGTAATGCATGTCATAAATACAATAATGTACGGTTTGTTTCTCCCCAGGACTGTGCTGTGTCGTGCTAAACTTGGGAACAAGCACAATTAGAACTATAATCAGTTGTGACATTTCTTGAAATGTTTCTACTTAATTATGTTTTTGCTGCAGACTGACATTAATAGCTCTTTCTGAAAAGACAAATCATAATAATTTCTCTGGGGAAAATGACAAAGATAAAAGATACACATGCAAGAAGTCAGAATTGACCCAGAAACTGATGGTTGGCCATGTGAAAAGGGAGCTAAAAAAATTCGATTGCTTTAGTTTGGTCTCCCCGGAAGCATCACCTGAAGGACAAATAGGAGGTGGTCAAATTTAATTTCCATGCTCCTCCCCCTTCTCCTTGCAGCCCGCGTCCCTTGGTGGCAGGTTGACTCGGGATCTCCTCTGTACAGTGGTAAGAGTGCAGAGTTTGGAGGCAGGAATAGTTGGGAGGAATCCTTGAGTTACCAAGCACTTACTTTTTTTTTTAATGTTTATTTATTTTTGAGAGAGAGAGAGAAAGAGAGAGAGACAGAACAAAAGTAGGGGAGGGGCAGAGAGAGAGGGAGACACAGAATCTGAAACAGGCTCCAGGCTCCGAGCTGTCAGCACAGAGCCCGATGCGGGGCTCGAACCCACAAACCACGAGATCATGACCTGAGCCGAAGTTGGACGCTCAACCGACTGAGCCGTCCAGGTGCCCCTCACTTATGTCTTCTTTTAAGAGTGTTGTACATTTAAAAAAAATTTTTTTTATGTTTACTTATTTTTGACAGAGAGAGAGAGAGAGAGAGAGAGTGTGAACAGGGAGGGGCAGAGAGAGGGAGACACAGAACCCGAAGCAGGCTCCAGGCTCCGAGCTGTCAGCACGGAGCCCAACTCAGAGCTCAAACCCACGAATCACGAGATCATGACCTGAGCCTATGTCAGCCGCTTAACTGACTGAGCCACGCAGGCGCCCCAAGGAGTTGGGATATTTTTAATGGGCTCTAGAATCAAACTAGCTCAGTTTGAATTAGATCTCTGTCACTTGCTAGCTTTGCTATCTTAGACCAGTCAAAAATAATAATAATAACTAAAATTAAAACAAAGTATAGATTAGTCAATTACTTATCCATCCTCGTTTAAATAGTGAATAAAATATAATGCTAACGCACACCTTTTATGCTGTCACGATGTATAAACAAAACCTTGTAAAGTGCTCGTCATACTATTTGGTGGGTAGCAGGCATTCAGGAAGAGTCAGGCATCATTAGTGCTGCGACTCATCAAAGGAGACGGATGGTAAGCAATATTTCTCCCCCTGTAACTCTCACTGGCCCTGAGACTAGTCCTGTGAGCAGATATTTCATAGTTCTAATGTCTAGGAGTAAATCATCATTCCTGGCATCTGGGGTTGTAATATGGAAAAGATTATGTCAAGCACTTTTAACACAGCCACAAATTTTTTAGGAGGGCACACAGGAAACATTAGTCAAAACCGTATGGTTACAGGGGAAAGAAACCACCATGGAGCACAAAAAAAAAAAAAAAAAGGCAAAGTGGAGAGTTTATGAACAGTGTACCTAGATAATTAAATATGCAGGACTGGTGGCTTCCCTCCCCCAGGGAGGTTCTGTGCCAGGGACGCTGTGCCCTCTAGGATTGAGGGCACAGTTGGAATTCTCTTTCCCTAGTGCTTACCATCACCTCCTCCCAGTTTCTTTCTTTCTTTTTTTTTTTTAAGAGTACAGGGGAGGAGCAGAGACGGAGAGGGAGAGGGAGACTCCTAAGCAGGTTCCACACCAAAGTCGCAAAGCCCAATGTGGGGCTCGAACCTACCAACCGTGAGATCATGCCCTGAGCGGAAACCAAGAGTGGGATGCTTAACCAACTGAGCCACCTGGGCGCCCCTCCCACTGTTGCCAAATCCCTCTGCGGGCGGGAGCGGAGGCCAGGAGAAGAACCAAGGAGAGTGGGGCATTGCTTACCAGACTGGCATCACCATCAGCTGGCTTCTCACTGCCTGGGTCTGGCACGTCTTACCATGGCTTTCTCTCTCACACTCACTCTCACTCTCTCTCTCGCTGTGGGCCACTGTGGGTGACTCCCTATTATTTATGGTCTTTCAGCTGGAGACCCCTGATGGGGAAAACACTCAGTCTTGGTGGTGATGGCTCTCCCCTCACCAACCCCTAGAAATCCTGGCGTCAGACTCCAGCTTCTCCTCTGCCGACCCTCTTCTCACCCCTGACCATGTTAGCTCCCTTTCTATGTTTGCAAGAGGCACCTCCTGGGAGGTGCAGCACCATTCGTTTACTAAACATCTCTGAGAACCCCCTAAGATCTGGCATCTTCCGAGTGTGTGTGTGGGGGGGGGGGCATCAGTGAGTGTGAAGCTGGGGGGGGCGCACAGGAAGCAAACTGCTTCCCCATCAGGGGGACGCACAGTGGTGCGCACTGGGGAGAAGGATCTATAACGAAGAAAGACTTTTCCAACGTGGTAACCTTGAGCAGAAAGTGGGCGAGCACAGTGAGCAAACTGAAGAGCAATCCGGGCAGAGGGGACAGCGCATTCGGGCCCGCGAGGTGGGGACAAACCGCATGACACGGGGACGCGGCTGAGCACAGGCATGACAGTGCATGGAGGAGAATGTCCAATGCATGGGCGATCCCGTCAGAAGAGAGGATTCCGGGGAAGAGGGACACCTAAAACCATCACACCTAAACCGTGAGCGTGCAGCCCCATGGAGCTGCGTGTGCAACGGACATCCACAACAGTCTCAGCCTCCAAATCAGGTAAAGGCTGTTTGTAGTCATTTAATCTCTATTAAAGGTGCCACAGAACCTTTATTGACTTTTCTGTTTCGAGAAGTGAGAACAAAGCACGAGCCTAATTAGTGGTGATCACAGCTGCTGAAGGCTGGCGCTCACTTTTCCAACAGGTCCCCCTCCGCTGAAACGGGCGTTCTGGGCTCTGGCCTGTGTCTGAAAGGTGAGGCTTTGGGACGTGAGCAAAGGTGGAGAGAGAGAGAACGCAGCTGAGATCAGACTGATGGCTACCACTGATCCAAGGGCAAGGTTGATAAAGCTCTCTTACACAAACAGCTGCCTCCGTCTGTCTGTCCGTCTGTCAGGGGAGACATCCTGCTCAAAGGCAAAGGGCACCTGTCAGGTCTGGGGAGGTCAGTGAGAACCTGATGTGGGACAGGTCACAATCAAATGGGCTTCCGCCTCTGAGCAAAGAGAGCCTGGCCTGTGATAAACCAGCAGCCAATGCAGGTCACATCCAACCATTCCAGTGGGCTACACACAGAAAATGACAGCCAGCCCCCTCCTAGAGAGCGATACTCCTTGAGGTTATCAAGGAAACCAAACTAGGAGACATAAAGACAGGACTTCTGTTCAACATAGGTCATCATTGCTTAAGCATGAGACCAAACAAAACCACAGAGGCCTTAGGCCAACAGAAGGCCCTCCCCTGGGCTGGGTTCATCCTTGGATGATGGTCCTGAGAGGAGTCAGGGAGGCCCAGCATAGGACCATGGAACAGGGGTCACTTGGAGGGTCTGGAGACAGTGATTATTTCCAAAGCAATATACATATTTTACCCCATATTTTAACAGTGAGGCACCAGCGAATACTGTCTGGATGCCTGCCCTACATATCAGGCTACAGTCCAAATACTTATCTCCTCCCAATAAAAAGTGTTCCAAAATTTGTCTTTTTCTCTGGTTCCAGGTGAGCTATGGCATTTAACACACGGATAGATTATTCTGTGCTTGCATTCTGAGAAAGGCAAGCTTTCGTTTGGCACACTCTGGGGATATAGGTTGTAACATTAATTTAAATCCAAGAAACCTTTACTTCCTCTTTACTCATCCATGAGGGAAAACAGATCGATGAGACAGCTCTGCCTTCTATGAGCTCACAGTACAGCGCATCAGAGGGACGACAAATGTCAAAATCCAGAGTGTGGTGTGGCCAGAGCTAAGAAACAGAGTGGGGACCAAAGCACCTAACTTCCCCTGTGGGAAGGGATTAGTCCAGGAAGAACATTCTGGAATCAATGGGGAACATCCCGCCAAGTCTTCCAGATTGGGGGAGGGGGAGGGCATTTGAGGACCACAGAAAGGAGCCCGAGCAAGCATCCTGGGAGTGGGTCATGACTGGAGTGTGTGGCATATGGGAATGTGGCAAAAATGGCAGGGGCTATCCAGTTCCAACAAGGACAACTATCGCCATAACCTCCTGTGTTCATTTCCTATGACCGCCCTAACAAAATGGCACCGGCAGGGTGACTTGGAACAACAGACATTTCTATTTCACAGTTCTAGAAGTCTGCTGGCAGAGCTGGGCTCCCCCTAAGGTGCCAGGGAAGGATCTGGCCCCATCTCTGTTCTCACTTCTAGTGCCTCAGGTGTTTCTTGGCTTGTGGATGTGTCACCCAGTCCTGACTCCACTGTCATTCTCCCCATGTGTCTGCGTGTCGTCCTCCCTCTGTGTATGTCTGTCTCTGTGTCCAAAGTTCCCCTTCTCATAAGGATACCAGTCATGTTGGATTAGGGTCCACCCTCGTGACCTCATTTGACTTAATTATCCCTGTGTAGACCCCGTTCCCAAATAAGGTTGCAATCTGAGGTGCTGGGAGTTACGACTTCAATATATCTTTTGGGGACACATTTCAATCCATAAAAGCTTCCCCCAAATGGGAGTGGGACTTTCCAGCTTGCAAAGCTCTTTCCTACCTTATAGAATCTTCTTATCGTTTATCCACAGCCATGAACAATGGGTCTCATTTAACTCTTTCAGGCTCACAGCACACATTTATATCATGATTATAAACATCATCTACTCAACACTTAATATTAATCAGCACTGCACACACTTTTATTTTTCCAAATCCTGACACCAACGCAAAGTATTATCGGTCCCTGGTCTCCAAAAGCGCAGAGGATCTCAGAGAGAAAGTAACTGGCACCCGGCCACAAAGCTGGGGAGTAGAAAAGTTGCTGTAATTCACCTTGAAACCCAGAGGGAAGGCCAAGCTGGAGAGGTCTGGTGGAGGTGAGAGATCTCACCGTGGAGCCATAAAAGCAGAGTGAAGACTTCTGGTCAAAGAAGACAGACAGAATTCCTAACCCGCGTCTCCACGTGTCAGTGCAAAATTGTGCCATTGTTTTCTCCCTAAAGAATCAAAGACACGGAGCCCTTCTCACAGCCAGAAGGAAATCGGTGTAGATGAGCAGTAGGGAGTAACCCCGGGGGCGGGGGGCAGGGGGCGAGTGCTGGTGGAGGTGGCCAGTGAGGCCCTGCAATCCCACGGAGGAGGCTGGAAACAACTGTGCAATAAGGCCTTAAGAGGCCATGAAAGAAAAGAAGCCAAATTCGACCCAAGTGGCAAAGAAAGCCTGGTCAACCCTGCCTGCACTGAGGCTCTTGGACCAGGTTCCCGTTACAGAATTGGACCTGAGTTAACTTCACCCGATAGCTCGAATGCCACTTTTTTGTGTCTTAGGGAGGAAAGAGAAGCAGCCCTATAAACAAGAACTTCGTTTGAATCGTGCCAGCACAGAACAGAAGCCGGCGGGGCGCACCGAAGACACAAACCCTCTGCTGTGAAACGCAGGACTAAGTAAGGCAGCAGAAGAAGCTGGGAAACCGCAGAGTCACTGGAGGCAGAGAAAACACCCGCCACTCAGGCCGCCAAGGACAAAGGGTCAACGCACAGGAACCGCCATGAAAGCGCACACGGAAACAAGTCAGGTGCCGCCAGGAGAACTTATGAAGCAAAATAAAAGGACTTGAAGGTAAGTACACCTAGAATTCGGAAATAGAAGGGATGAGCAATTTTGCAAAGACAACGGTGTTAAGTAAAGTTCAAACATGGCATAAATGTGAGTAAGTAAATAAAACCAAATGAAAATGCTGGAATTGAAAGATAAAGCCAGGGTGGCTCAGTGGGTTAAGTGCCTGACTCTCGATTGCGGTTCAGGTCATGATCTTATGCTGGTTCGTGAGTTAGAGCCCCGCATCAGGCTCTGTGCTGACAGTGAGGAGCCTGCTTGGGATTTCTCTCTCTCTCTCTCTCTGCCCTTTCACTGCCCTCTCTCTGTCTCTCTCAAAATAAATACAATAAACTTAAAAAAAATAAAGGTAAAGCCACTGAAATAAGGCAGCAAAATAATATATGTAGTAAGAGCAAATACCATATTAGACTTAGTTCAAGAGAGAATCAGTGAATTGGAATTTAAAATTGGAAAAATCCTCCAAATACTTTATATATGTGTGTGTGTGTGTGTGTGTGTGTGTGTGTATATATATATACATATATATATATGTTTATATATGTTTATATTTTTTATATAATATATAAATATAATAGAATATATTATATAATATATAAATATAATAGAATATATTATATATGTATATAATGTATAGTCTATATATGAATATATTATTATTTATATATATGAATATATTATTCATATATTTTCAATATATACAGGGGCACCTGGGTGGCTCAGTCAGTTAAGTGTCCAACTTCAGGTCATGATCTCGTGGCTCATGAGTTTGGGCCCCACATTGGGCTCAGTGCTGACAGCTCAGAGCCCGGAGTCTGCTTCACATTCTGTGTCTCCTTCTGTCTCTGCCCCTCCCCCACTCATGTTCCCTCTGTCTCTCTTCTCTCAAAAACAATAAACATTAAAAATTTAAAAAGATTCATTTAAAAATATATATATATAATAGACTATAAGATATATACATAGTGCTATATTTATTACATAATAGATGATAAAATATACACAAAATACCATATACATATATATTTTTATTGTATATATTTTCTATATATTTATTATACATAATAGACTATATATAATATATACATATAGTCTATATATAGTGTAAACATAGTATTATAGTATTGCATACATATTATATATATAGTAGTAACCTATGTTATTAGTACATTATTATAGTATTAGTACCTATAATATTGTATATAATAGCAAGATAAAGTATTATATATATATAGTATGATAGTATTGCATTTATATTAGTATATATAGTATTATTAGTATATATTAGTATATTAGTATATAGTATTATCCTATAATATGTTATAGTATGTTATTAGTATGTTATTATAGTATTAGTACATACAATGTTGTATATAACAGCATGAGAAAGTATTATATATATAGTATGATAGTACTGCATATATATTAGTATATTTAGTATTATCCTATGTTATTAGTATGTTATTATAGTATTAGTACATATAATATTGTATATATACAGCAGAAATGAGAAAGATCTATATCAATATACCTATAAATGTCTCGTAGACTATATATACATATATCTATATACATAACAGGGAGCTATAGAGATATATAAGATAGAAAATATGAAAGACAAGTAAAAACACCAGGAGAGCTGTGGGGTTGTTCAATATATGCCTAACGCACATGGCATGATACAAGGGAAAATAGTGAAGATATGGGAAAAATTACTGAAAGAGACAATGGCCGGAAAATGTTTGGAGCTGAAGCTCTTATGGTGGTCCGAGCCCACAAATATGGTTTTGTCTCACTGGCACACGTGTCCCCTTCCCCCTATGAATGTGGTTTCTCCCAGCTCCACACGTGTCCCCTTCCCCCTATGAATGTGGTTTCTTTCAGCTCCACACGTGTCCCCTTCCCCCTATGAATATGGTTTCACCCAGCTGACACACGTGTCCCCTTCCCCCTATGAATATGGTTTCTTCTAGCTCCACACGTGTCCCCTTCCCCCTACGAATATGGTTTCACCCAGCTGGCACACGTGTTCCCTTCCCCCTCCTCCAGCACTGACTCTGCCTTGCAGATGCCATCCGTTCCCATTACTCAACCGCCCAGCCTCACCCTCCCTCGACTTATTATTCAACACTTGGCTAGGCCTCCTACCTGAGCTTGGCAGGTGGGGCCGAATCTTCTCCAACCACGGAGTATAATCTTGACAACATGTCCAAATCACACATCCAGGTGGCACGCTGGACAGAGCTTTATTTTCTAGACCTCTGCTAGCTCCAAAGCCTGAGGCGTCCCTGGTGACACAGCTTGTCTGCTGGGTTGCTAAATAACCCCCTGGCTTAGCCGATGCTGTCTCTTTCTCCCTCCGTCCTCTGTCCCTCCGTTGCCAGGGACGATTGTTGGTTCATGACTTTCTTACTCGAAGGAGGATTTTGTATAACATCTAAAGTTTGTCCAGAATAGTTGTTCTGACCTGGACCCGCATCATCGTACAGTGCCAACTTTTAGCACTACTGGGTACAGAACTTCCTCTAATGCTTTACACAGTCTTCTTTGAATTTAGCCACATGGTAGGAAAACAGACAGAAACTGAAGCAGGGCTCCCATAGCTTGGAAATTCCAGAAGGGGGGCATTCCAGCAATCAGGCTGCTGGTCCAAAAAAATCGTGACTGTGAATGTATTTACAATTACATCAGCATTCAGTATTTGCAAAGTAGGACAGCCTGGCACTAATGAACCCTTGGTGGATACTTGTGTGTTGTTTCCTCTCCCTGGGAAATTGAGTGCTTTCCCTTAAAGAGGCTATTCTTCTGTTGACTCACAAATGCTTAAAATATTTCAGGTCTTGGCTGGGCCCCTGCCTCCTCCGTCATCCCTAGTTTTGGGGTTGTTTCTTCACTTATCCTTTTTAACCTGAGAAAGAAATGTGTTCAGATTCCTAACAGCTGTTTAAATACTATTTGCGACTCATGACCCATGACATTTTCTAAATGTTAAAGTTTCCAAATGTTCAATTCCTTCTTTGAAAAACATACTCAAAAACAAGCTATTTGTGAATGGGATAAAGCAACCAAGGCATGAATAGTCTTTCAGTCAGAAGATTTTTACTGCTACAGAACAGCACGTTAAGTAATCTGATTTGATCAGCATGGAACTCAGCACTGAAAGGCAAAGAAACAAGACCAGAGGATTATGTAACATCATCTAGTGCAGTCGACCTCTGATGCCAAAGATGCTGTAACCACAGTATCCAGAGCACGAGACCAAACAGCAAACATCCAGACCCTGGAAAATCCCCTATTCCTGTGGCCAAGCATGAACCCTTCCCCTTTCTCTGCTTAAAGAAACTTTTGATGAAAACCAAAGCCCTCCGAGTGGTGTGTATAGTACTTCCAGTTCTAACCAGGATCCATCCGTGTTCCAAACCTCTCTCCATCCATTTCCTGTTACCTCCAACTCCCTTAAGTGCCCCTCTCCTTGCCTTGCCTCTTAACATCCAACAGTCTGCAAAGGCTTTCCCCACTTACTGGCACATGTGACCTTCTGCCATCTCCCCAACCATCCGCTGAATCATTATAAAATGATTAAGGGATGACTCCAGTCAGATTACTTGGGATCAAACCTTAGCTTTTTCATTTACAGGTCATGTGACTTTGGGAGTCTTTGCGCCTCAGTTTCTTGATCTCTTACATTAGAAAAAAAGGATAATTAATACCTTCTTTCTAGGATTATTCTGAGAATGAACTGAGATGATCCACACAAATCGCAGAGTCATTGTGTCTCATATTGAGTGCTCAACACAGGTAAATCATTTTTAATTTCTTCTTCATATATACCCGTTAATTCCAGCATCACCTCCTGGGGAACACTGCCCTTGGCTTCTCCAGACAATATAAAAAAGGTCTGTTGGCCAAAGTGGGAGAAGTGGCATAACAGGACTCCCTAAGCATAAGCCTTCCAGACTCCACTCAAACATTCTTGCTTCCTTAATTCAATCACTTAGTTTGGGCTGGTCCACTTAATTATCTGAGAAAGGTCAGTGAATACCCAGCATCAAAAATGTGGCCATTTAGAACGATACAGGAGACTGAATCCACAGAAGTGATCTCAGGATAACGAGCAGAAGAATCATCCAGCAGATTCCAGCCCAAATTGCGGACCCACACAGTCACGTGCAAAGAAAACAGTTGTTGTTTAAAGCTACTAACTTTTGGAATAGGTAACGGATAGACTGGGCCTCTGCAATATGGCATGCAATGGTATGCATTGGACTGAGCCCTTTGAACACACTGTCACATTTACTAATTTAAAAAAATCATACAATCGAAGTACCATTCAGCCCCACGTAAAGAAACTTGAACTCCAACACGTGGTATTAACAGGTACCAAAGGTAGAACAGATAATTTACAGAAAACATCTGCCCTAGTCTGAGGGAATTCAGGAAGGCAATCTGAGGGCCGATTTGTACCTCTGACTCCCTCTGTCACTTTTGTTTTTTAACAGATCGGTTTTGGTACATTCAAATGGTGATGTTGTGGACAGCCCAAATTTCATGAGAAGATGAACATTTACTTGGAGGTTGCAGCCCCAGGTGAATCTCTTCTGCACAGGACCCGCAATGTTAAAAATACATATCTTCTTAAACCAAAATGCTTGACAAATAAACACACGTATTTCTTTTTTGCTGTCCAATTGCTGAAGCTAAGACTTCCAGCGCTATGTTAAATAGTAACCACGAGAGTGGACATCCTTGTCTTGTTCCTGACTCTAGGGGAAAGCTCTCAGTTTTTTCCCCATTGAACATGATATTAGCTGTGGGTCTTTCATATATGGCCTTTATGATGTTGAGGTATGTTCCATCTATCCCCACTTTGTTGAAGGTTTTTATCAAGAACAGTTGCTGTATTTTGTCAGATGCTTTTTCTGTATCTATTGACAGGACCATATGGTTCTTATCCTTTCTTTTATTAATGTGGTGTATCAGGTTGATTGATTTGTGAATATTGAACCAGCCCTGCAGCCCGAGAATAAATCCCACTTGATCATGGTGAATAATTCTTCTAATGTACTATTGGATTCAATTTGCTAGGGTCTGGTTGAGAACTTGTGCATCCATGTTCATCAGGGATAGTGGCCTGTAATTCTCCTTGTTAGTGGGGTTTTTGTCTGGTTTTAGAATCAAGATACTGATGGCTTCATAGAATGAGTTTGGAAGTTTTCATTCCATTTCTATTTTTTGGAACAGTTTGAGAAGAATAGTTATTAAGAGTTCTTTAAGAGTTTGGTGGAATCACTCATCATCAGGGAAATACAAATCAAAACTACAATGAGATACCACCTCACACCTGTCAGAATGGCTAACATTAATTTTTTAACTTTTATTTATTTTTGAGAGAGACAGAGACAGAGAGACAGAGCGTGAGCAGGGGAAGGGCAGAGAGACACGGAGACAGAATCCGAAGCAGGCTCCAGGCTCTGAGCTGTCAGTACAGAGCCCGATGTTGGGCTGGAACTCACAGGCCATGAGATCATCACCACAGCTGAAGTCAGACACTTAACCAACTGAACCACCCAAGCGCCCCAGAATGACTAAAATTAACAACACAAGAAATAGGTGTTGGTGAGGATACAGAGAAAAGGGAACCCTCTTGCACTATTGGGAATGCACACTGGTACAGCCACTTTGGAGAACAGTATGGAGGTTCCTCAAAAAAGTACAAATAGTACTACCCTATGATTCAGCAATTGAACTATTAGGTATTTATACAGAGGTTACAAAAATACAGATTTGAAGGGGTACACACACCCCAGTATTTATAAAAGCATTATCAACAATGGCCAAACAATGGAGAGAGCCCAAATGTCCACAGACTGATGAATGGATAAAGAAGATGTGGTATATATACACAATGGAATATTACTCAGCCGTCAGAAAAAGAAATCTTGCCATTTGCAACAACATGGATGGAGCTAGAGTGTATTATGCTAAGCGAAACAGGTCAATCAGAGAAAGACAAATACCATATGTTGCGCTCATTTGTGGAATTTAAGAAACAAAGCAGATGAACATATGGAAAGGGTGGGGCAAAGAGAAGAGAGGGAAACCACAAGAGATTCTTTACAATAGAGAACAAACTGAGGGTTGATGGAGGGAGGTGGGTGGGGAATGGGCTAGACCGGTGATGGGCATTAAGGAGGGCACTCGTGATGAGCACTGGGTGTTGTATGTAAGTGATGAATCACTGAATTCTACTCATGAAACCAATATTGCACTGGATGTTAGCTAACTAAAATTTAAATAAAATTTAAAAATATATACTTTACAGAAAAGAATCTCAATTTGTCTATCTTGCATTTAAAACATTGCCTAAGATCTGGGAACACTGAACCAACTTTTCCATTGAAAATGTTTGCTAGTAGCTTCCTCCTTTTGATGGGCTATATATGCCCTGCTCACCACGGCACCTTGTACCCTTCACTGTCTCTGTACCGCCGAAAGTGGACAGCAGGTACATTTACCATCAACTTAACACTGTTGAGGGTTTTTTTTAATACCATCAACTTAACACTGTTGAGGGGTTTTTTTAATACCAAAGAAATATATCCACCTAACTTCATCACTTATAGGACCTACCAGGCCCCTTCAGGACACACATGGGAAATCCCTGATGTATTCAATAGATAAAGGATAATTTTCCAGACCTTGGGAGTTTATTCCCCCATAAAAATTGATGAATATGAAAATAACAATCCCAACTTCTTTTTTCCTTAACTTATGAGTTTTAATAGAAACAGATATTATAGGTCAGTAACAATCTTCATAATTATTTCTCAAATTTAATAAATTAGACCTTTTTAAAGGCCTCCTGCATGATTTTTAAATGTTAGTTGTTTTCAAAAAAATATTTAAGCAAATTCTTTATACTTGTACAAAGCTATTTTGCAGCTCTACAGCCAAAGCAAACTTGCTAATTATATATAAATAAAGGTATAAACTAATACAACTCAAAGAAACAACACAAAAGCAATGGGACAGATGATGATTTATTGAAGCAAAACTACTCTATACTGTGTGACTCTAGTCTAGATGTTTGGGGCAGAAGCTATTTTGAGTCTGTGCTGCCTATATTCTGCGGGGCAAAGGAGTTTCCCCGCCGTTTTCCAAACCTGTACTCATGCATTATGTCATAACAGCACTGAACTGTCTATGTAGGCAATCTCATTATCCAATGGCAGTTAAGGCAATTCTCCTGTGCTACATCATTCTCCTAAACACATTGGATTCTGTAATCACAAGGTAGTCCTTGGATAAAAGTGGTTATCTTGATGGTCCAGAAGATTTTTAAGATTATCAATTAAAATAAAACATTAAAAATCTTTATGTAGGACTCAGGGATCCATGAGGATACTTCTAAAAACTCCAAGGGTTTGATGACCTAACAATGGGGAACATTGCTCTGTTTCATCTTTGGAAAAGACACCAGCAGTTATTCCACTGGATTTGCTGTCCTAATTGTTATGAACACACACAAAGAATCTTATCCATATGGCCGAGGATAATGGCAACAAAAGAGAACCAGAGACAAATTCTCTTATTGATGGGTTGTATTGAGATTCTAGAACCTCAAACTGAAGCCTCCACAGACATTTTTATCAACCTGATTTATAAGCCTTGCTTGCCCCAAGTGGCCATTCACAAAGACCTCTATTCCTCAAAAAGTTAATACAAAATTATCATATGACCCAGAAATTCTGCTTCTAGATATGCAAAATAATTTAAAACATATGTAGATGTATCTTTTCATATACATGAACATTCATAGCAATAATACTCATAAGAGCAAAAAATTGGAAACCCAAATATCCATCAATTAATAAAATCAATAACAAATATGGTATATCCATATAATGGAATATTATTTAGCCATAAATATGAATGAGGTGTGGAGGCATGCTACAGCATGAATGAAACATTTTGTCATGTGAAAAAAGTCAGACACAAAAAAAACACATTTGTATGATTCCGTTTCTAGGAAATGTACAGAATAGGAAAATCCATAGAGATACACAGCGGATTAGTAATTGCCAAAGGTTAGGAGGAGGGAGAATGGGAGTGCCTGCTAATGAATAAGGAGTGATAAAAATATTCCAGAGTTAAATAGTGGTGATCGTTGCACACCTCTGTAACTATACTAAAACCCATTGAATTGTACACTTCAAAGTGTTGAATTTTATGGTGTGTGATTTAAATCTTAATAAACACAATATATTTTTAAGCGGCTTCTACTGGGGCTTTTATTAGTATTCCAAACAATGAGCAGAAATTTCCCAGGCCAAGTGTTTATGGACCATCCAGACCTAGTGTGGAAGAATCAGCATGACTAGATGGATGGTTGTATGTAGGAAAGAGCTGCATATAAAGCAAATCACAAAGCAGAACATAAAGCTCCATTTATGCCATGGGAATGAGTTGGGTCCAATTGTCTGAAACTCCAGGTGGGAGGAGGCCATACAAACAGGAACAATGAGCAATTACCATAATGCTTCTAAGACACTTAATAGTTTATTAATTTTCCTCGATTTTTTTCCCCTGAGATTTATCTAGCACGTCATGAGTACCTCCTTTTTATGATCCACGAAAATGAAAGACAAAGCAAAGGACATATACTGAGACCTGGGGTACAGGTGGGGAACAGAAAAGCTCAATGAGGTGAAAATGAAAAAGGAAGTCTTGCAGCCAACCCAAGCAAGGAAAAACACCTCAAAAAATGTAACTGGTGGAATCATTTGCAATCCCACTTAACAGTTACCCAAGAAAGGTGTTTTCCTCTTTCTCATCTGCATGGTTCAGATAGCCTCAACAGCCTGTTTCTGTTGGGAAATTCAAACAAGTGATCCAACTTGTCTTTTAAAAGAATCCTGATTGTGGTCATGCCATGTAACTGACTTGACCAAAGCTGTTGGACTAGTTGGTAATTGTGTGGACTCAGAGTCGCTTGTAAGAACCCAACTGCAGGAAGATACCTTAAATTCTCACCTCCAAAAAGATGGAACTCAGAAGCTGACATCACTGTCCTGCACAGTCCAGAAATGGCAGGTGACTTAGGTAAGACAGTCTTTCCAGGTCTTTAGCTAGAGAAGCAGACACAAGACCCACTCTCCTTTCTTTCTAGCTGGAGATCTTCTTTGGACCATCAGGTAACCTGTTGGATAAAGAAAGAGGTTATTTCTTCAGCATGGACTGAGGCCAGTAAGCGAGTCTGTCCTGACATTGACGGCTGCCTTCCTCCATCCATGGCTTGGAAACTCAGTAAGACAGGGGGCTGGAGGGTGGGGCATCCCCAAGTCAATCTGATGCAGGCCTACTTCCTTTCAGCTTCTTAAGGAAACTCTGCATCGTGGATTAACTGTTGGAGAAATAGGTGATAGATACTAGAAATTCACTGGGAGAAGTAAGCACTGAGCTACAACAAATGAAAATCTGTGACTGTGTCAGTGTCCTTACTGTGAAGGAATCACTCTCTTCTCTTGCTGGATGCACTGTTCATCATCCATATCACAGAAATGAAGAAATGAAAGGGACCATTTCTTCGTCTCTACAGTCCCAGCGTTGAGCACAGTACCCGGCACTCTGTAGATGGTCAGGGGCCCTGGGTTGCTGACTAGGTGTGGCGACCGTAAAGGTTTAGTGACAGAAAATAAATAATACGCATGACAATATCCAAGGTAAAGCACATCAAAGAGGACTTCGGGAAATGACAAAATACTAGCCTGGTCACACCGGAGGCTAGGTTTCTCACCGGGTCAAGGAATGCCAAGGATCTCTGATCTGCAGATTACCCGAGATTGGAAATTGACTGTGCTAAAAATGTCGGAGGTGTAGGGAAGAATTCTTGAGGCCCGACTAGATGCCAGCTATGACTTCTGCACCGAAGCAGAATAGGATGGACATTTGTGGCTGACTGCTGGGGAGAGCTGATCCCTGACAGTGCACCTCAGCCAGAAAGGTGCCTGACATCCTCTCCAAATGGTTCCTTTCCTGTGGCCGTGGCCCCGGCCTGATGGGATGGACAGGAGTGGAGAATGGGCACCTTCACCCGCGCCTGTCTGCAATGCCCAACTTCCAGGGTTGGGCAGCCCACTTGGTTTCTGACCTATCCCCACCTTTGTCCAGTTTCAGAGGATTCTCTTTAAGATTCTTGACGTACTTGGCCAACAGTCAATGGTCTGGTGGCCAGAGCAGGTCAGCACATGCTAAAAACTAGCCCCAGCCCAGAGGTCCTAAGATCTTCCCATGTTTTGTGGGAATAAGGGCTTACTGCCTAACCCACTTGTACCTTCACCCTCCACACACACACACACATGCACAGACACACACAATAACCACAATCCATTCCCTCAAGAACAATTCTCTTTCCTAGGACTCTCCAGTGCCAGAAAGGCCCACAGGCTCTAGAAACGCCGTTTGATTTTGGCTTCTGGTGCTCTGCCCTGCCTCCACCTCCACAGGAGCGGAAGTCTCCAGGCTCGCTGGTGAGAAGGCCACACCACAGCCCTGGCAGAGTCTTGCAGCCTCCAGTGTCCCTCACTGCCACCACTGTATGCGTTTTCCTTTGTTCCCAGAAGCACACATTTACTAGAACAAACACCACAACAATAAACCAACATTAGCTGAGCGCCTTGCGGTTTACTGTCTGTGAAAATCAGTGTTTCCACTCACAGTATTATGTTCTCCTCAAAATAATTCCATTTCACAACTGGTAAATCACACACACACACACACACACACACACACACACACACACACACACGGGCAATTTATACTGTATCACATGGTCAGTAAGTAACAAAATCCACACTCTGACGAAAGTCATATGGTTCCCAACTTATCATATTTTTTTGTATCCCAGAGAATCCTGTCTGCCGGCAACAACTTCAAGAGAAAGCAAGTGATGGGGCCTCAAAACGTGTTGACCAGAATGTACCATATCCCTTTCTGCAAGACGTGTGCATCCCTTTCCGCAGTTAGCAACAGAGAGATGTGAAGCAGGAGTGGGCATCTCTGTGCTGTCCCTGTGGGATGAAAAATAAACTACCCCCGGACTTAGGCCATGATCACTTCTTGGACACTGTCTAATGAATATCAAACAGCTTCTTACTCAGACAGGATGTACAACTGAGACCGAAAGCAACGTGTACCTTTAGAAATGTTTGCAAAGACATTTGTGAAGTAGATAGTCTGGAGTTTTTGACATTCGTTCCATTCATTGCTGACTGGAAACTGGTTACATTTCCATGAAGATGAAATGCCCATTTCTCTGTGAGTCCTTCCCTGTGTCCCCACCGGCCCCCACTTGAAGGCACAGATCATCTGCCTTTTACTGGCCCCAAATTCCTCTCCATAGAACTTTCTCTTGTCAGCCCTGAAGGCATTTATTCAATCTCTAACTTCACCTGACATGGAACTTCTTGAAGGTAGGGGCCATTCTGACTCAACTTTGTATTTATTAGTGTCTATTCTCAAGAACACTTGCAGATGTCTGATATAGCGACTCAGACAAGCAAAAACTTCAGAATCTTCTCCTTGTCCAGGGTCACTCTGCAAGCCCCACAAGGTAGAGAAGTCAGGAACGGCTACACATTTGCCTAAGTCGATTCCCTTTCCCTTTACTCAGCTTTGGCTAACTGATGAGACAAACACAGATGCTTCAGTATCTCCCCAGAATTAGTCCCACCGAAGAATAATATTTAAATAGTGTCCTGTGTTGGGCTGAATAAAGGTACCCAGTGATGGTCATGCCCTCACCGTGGAAACTGTAGATATGTACTTTATATCGCAAAAGGAACTTTGCAGATGTGATTAAGTTAAGGATCCTGAGATGGGAGACTAGCCTGGATTACCCTGGTGGCCAGGAGGTAGTCAGAAGGGTCCTTACAAGAGAAAAGCAGGAGAGCTGGAGTCAGAGGGCTGGAGATCTGACGATGGAAGCAGGTTGGATTCTCAGAAGTGGCCCACACAGCAGGGAGCCATATGGAGGTGACCAAGGTGAGGATACAGATTCTCCCCGAGAGCCTCCAGAGGAACCAGTCTTGCCAACAACTTGACTTTAGCCCTCTCAGCCTGACTTGGGGTAAATGGCCTCCAGAAGTTTAGGATAGTATATTTCTGTTGTTTTCAGCCACTGAGTCTGTACTCATCCCTTATAGCAGCAATAAGAAACGAATCTATTGCCTCTCCAAAGCCTACTGCTGTCCCTAATGATAGAGTTGTCAATCACGGATTCCAAAGAGAAGGTGGCAACTCCTTAGGCAACACGGAACCCAACTGGGCCCTGGCCCTTATGTGGACCCTCGGGTGCAGAGGATTGGGATGGACTGAGGGTAACTGTCCCGTATCTCGTCTTTTAAATATCGTGCTTTCTTCTCTATCTCAAGTCTGGCAAAGGTGCTTTTTTTCTACCAAGCAGGGAACAACATGAGTCAGTAGTATTTTCAAGTATGCTGCTGGCTCCTGTTCTCTGCGTACTTTTGAATTATTTCAGTTCATCCAAAGGACTGATTTTAAAAACAGGACACTTTGTCCTGGTAGCCTCTACTGTGTCCTCACCAGCTTCTCCAACACACTGCTCCTACTGAACTCTCCCTGCTTTTCCTTTCTTTGACTTCCATCTCCTGGAGGGTAAGTGGGCGGGGCTCAGTCTGCAGAGGCCACTCCCTCTGAGGAGACAATCCCAGGGACTGTGGGGGGAAATGACCTTCCTCCCTTCATCCCACCCAGTGCCCTGGTGGTGTGAGCTGCTCCCTGCCAAGCAATTAACATTTCAGACTCATTGTCTCAATTTCATAAAAGCTTTCATTTGGGATCTTTTATTTGGGCCAGGTTTTACTTTTCATAATACATATTTCATAATTTACCATTCATTTACATTTCAATTAAGGACACTGGCTGTTTGTAAAAGCTACCCTGATGGGGGAGTGTGAAATAAATTACTGAAGTTGCTATAATCTCCACTTCCATTACCACCTCATTTACCCTAATGACACTAAAAAGATTGTCGCCCTCGATACAGTTCTTCCGAGTAACAGAAATCCCCTTTGGAGTTCAACACACTGAGACTATAGACATTTGCATGTGGTGCTAGATATGCTAATGAGGCAGCTGCTGGCTGGACTTCACTCTGGGAGCCTTCATCTAGGACCGTCTCAAATAGAAATTAAGCTGTATCCAGAGCCTCCCAAGAAGATGCCCATGGGCTTGAATAACAACCATTTAACAAGAAAGCCATTTGATTACCATCGCCATAGTCTTAGTTCCTTGGGCTTCTTTGGCACCCATTTTCACATGTCATTTTGCTTTCAGCAGGGAGAAAGGGTGGAAGGAAAGACACTAAGTACATGGGGCATCTGCTATATGATGGACATGCTCTGAGGACTTCCACATATCATCCCCCAGGAATTCCTCAGGAATCAGCCAGTGGGAAAAACTGGCATGTATGGAAATAATTATAATGTAAATTGCAAAGGGGAACAATGGAAGGATAAAAACAAACATTTACTGAGCTCCTACCAAGTTGAATGCAATCTGCAAATATATTTTCCTCCTAATATTTCCTGCCCACCCTTATCTCTTGTACTTTCTTAACAACACATAAAAATGATAACAAATTGCTATTGTGAATGTATCATAGAGCCGTACGGCAGGTGCCACTGGTGGCCTACCCATATGCTCTCGTCGTTACCACTTCATTGCACCACGACCCCAACTTCTGATTGACTGACAACATCTGCATCTGTTTGCCTAAGGGATTTCTCGAGTTATCAGAACCTAGTTTGTTCACATGGGGGACAAGCCAATGGTGCCATAGAATTAATGCACTGCCTTCTCAACCAACAGGTCTAATCCAGTAGGATGATAGGAGGTGGTATATAAATAACCCATCTCTCTCACCTTGAGCAGGGCTACCCTTGAGACATGTCCTGTACCATGGATCCAAATTTCACCCATTGGAGTTAAGTTCCAGCCACACACAAGGGCAGTAGTCCAATAACTCACCCTCAGTCACTTCTTTTATATCTCTGCCTTACTTCTGACTCACATGTAGGTATTTTGTAGGGTCACATGCTCAATCAACTCTTTGCACTTGAATCCATGTACATAACCTCGGACTGTGGCCCAGACATACTCTCCTGAAACCCTTCATAAACAGTTCAATCCTGCCCCTGAATCCCAACTGAAACCCTGGGTTCCTGGTCCCCAGACATATTCAGACAAACCAAAGGAACTGCTTGGTTGGATTTTGGGTTGTTTTTGCTTTCAACTTTTGGTATATTCTTTCCGTATTTGGAACGTGCTAGAGCATTGACTTGTGGTACCCCAAACAACCCACAGAAACTCAGAATGTGATCTGATATGGAATAAAGATCTTTGATGACCTAATTAAGGTTCTCCAGATGAGATTACGCTGTATTAGGGTAAGATCTAAATCCAGTGGTGAGTATCCTTATAAAGAAAAGGATAAAGTAAGGTCATGTAAAGACATGGTGGCTATGCCACCACATTGCCTGGGGTCACTTGGACCCATGGGCACAGTATATTTGGTGACAAGAATAATGTATGCTTTATATTTATTAGAACATTTTAGTGGTTTTGTATTTAATAAAAAAACACATAGAGTGCTTACTAGGGGCCAGTCACCGTTCTTAGCATTCTATAAAGAGCCTCACTTATCTCTATAGCAACCAGATTATCTTCTCAATTTTACAGATGAGCAAATTGAGGCCAAGATTCCTTAAGAAATTTTGCAGAGTCATAGCTATAACTAGTCATGCTTGGCTTTCAACGTGGGCGGTCTACTTCTGGAACGCAGGCAATTACAGGGTGGACCAGTACTGTTCCCAGTGTGTTTAAAAGGCTACTGCGTCAGTGCCACCGGAGAAATTATTACAAAAGCTAATTCTCAGTCCCAAACTCAGACTTCCCAATTCAGAAGCTCTGAAGGGGAGAAGCAGACACCTGAGTGACAACAAACTGTCCAGGTGATTCTGGTTCACACTCCAGGCTGCAGATGAGGACCCCTGGTCTCCACTTTGTTGCCTTTCCAAGCAGAAATTACATTTGAGAAATCCCATACAAGCCACCGAATCGTGCCGTGACCTCACTTGCCTGTTGGTAAAATGAATTTAATAAACTCTGTCCCACTGAACTTGAATGACTATCAAGGGAGTTAACAGGAAGAGGTCATCTAAAAATACACTGAAACTGAGAAC